>NC_084620.1:23083379-23185879 GCF_033978795.1 Nerophis ophidion
AATCATCATAGGTCCCCTTCAAGGAGTGGGATAGGAGGACAGACACGTTAGCAAGACTAGCATAGCTATGTAAGCTACATTGCTAACGCCCATCCATCCGTCCGTTTCCTACCGCTTATTCCCTTTGGGGTCACGAAGAGCGCTGGTGCCTATTTCAGCTACAATCGGGCGGAAGGCGGGGTACACCCTGGACTAGTCGTCACCTCATCGCAGACATTGCTAACGTTACACTTACATATTAGCAACCTCATGCTAAGTTAGCCGATTAGCTAAACTAAAACATTATCCAACTTCTACTTTTGTAGCTGAGTGCTATTTGGCAGTTTGATGATTTAAAATGTGTAGCAAAACCGTTTTTTTTTGTTTTTTTTTTGTTTAGTTTTTTTCTACAAAGTTGTCTTTAGTGATGTGTAGGCCTTACACACACAGGTGGGGGAGTTATATTTGTTTGCCTGCAGAGTCTCACATTAGACTGAAAGTGTCTATGACCAACAATACATATTTTTGGGGGGGAATGGTTTTAGGTGGTGCGCTTTCACACCGGCTGGAATCCCAGTCGTCCCTTCCCTATAGACATGGCCGGGTTTGCCGTGTCCCTTAGACTGGTTTTGGCTAATCCGGATTCCAGGTTCGACAGCATGGCACCCATAGGCTTTCTGGAGAGCAGTTTCCTGCAGGGCCTTGTCACCATCGACCAGCTTGAGCCCAAAGCAGACAAGTGTTCCCTCGTGAGTGTTTGTGTTTTACGGGTTTTTCAGTGCGTGTATCCTTGTCTTACGTTTTTTTTGTGCACAGGTGCTGGTGTGGCACACACGGACAGAAAAGCCCAAGATGAAGCGAGAGGAGGCCCTGCAGGCTCAGGGTCTGGGCTCAGACCCCGACGTGGAGGTCTGAGGAGCACAATCATGTACATTTAAACTGGATATTTATTGTAGGGTTTTTATTCACTCGGAAGAAAACGAGCAGGTTTAGGGTAACGCTATCACGCACAAATTTGGACTTAAAGGGACATAACTACCTTCATTCATCATTGAAATGGATTTATGATTAAAACATTCCTTGGTTTTTGCATGACACACGCCTGCCTAAAATACAACTTTTTTACCACTTAGGTTTACAATACAAGCGCTCAAGAGGTTACAGGAAGGTGAATGTATTAGATTTATTCAAGGCAAATGTTTGAAGACACCAAAAAAGGTCCCTCTGTACAGTATGTTATGTTATCGTGGCTGTAGTATTTGTACCTGACATTGTACATTGTTTGTGACAATAAAGTTTGCCAAACAATATATATTTAATTGTTCTTTTACTGATACTTTGTAGGTGACAACTCTTTCATCCCCAAGTAAGTTTAACGGCTCAAACTAATGTTTGTATGTAAAAGAGAGTATTTTAAAAGCATCGACCCATACAACTGTACTGCTGAGTCATGACTCGTTCTTAGGTTATCTTATCAGTCCGACCTAACACTGACTCACATAGTCTTCTCTTTCTGCCCTCAGGATCATCGTCAACATTATCCAAGCTTAGGCCTGTTTGATGGGCGCCACGGAAACAAACTCCCAGCATCCAGATAAGGGGTTTTGCTGGGCCAGTTAGATCGACAGCTACAAAGCGTTCATAGAAGGTGCAGTGTAGTCATACTAAATTGTGTTCATTAAATGTGTGTGCGTGCATGTGACCCACCCTGGCATAATATTGACTCTTTCGAGCAGAAGATTACATTCCTTTGGAACAATAAGTATTTTTTTGTTATTGTAGTCCACAGCTTGCTTAAAAGTGAACATGATTCGGATTACATTTCTCTCACTTCCTCAACCCGTATTTGCTAGAGTTTATGGATAAAGAAGTTGGTGTGAAAAGATACGATTGTGTGTGTTGTGACGACATGGAGTAGGGGCAGCCTCTGTGTCTGCGTGTGAGCGTACGTGTTTAAGGGGAGTATCCTCTGTTCTAAGAGCCAAGCCATCCCACTTGCAGACACACCAATGAATCACTGAACCTCTCACACATCCTACAGCTCAGGTAAGTCTTATTAAGATGTTTGCTTTATTATAAAAGTATTAGTACTCTAGTTGGTCATTGTCCAGCCTCTGTTCTTGCACGCTATGTTTTACATGCTTTTTTTCTGTTTGAATAAGTTATAGGTTAAACCTGACACAAAGTAAAAGCTACCTTTTTAACATGTACCTAAACTTATGTAATCCCACCCCTTTCCCGGTTGGAAATAATTTCTAACACAATTGTTCACTTCCTTTTTCAATCTTAAACAAAAATATGAATGAACAAATAAATATCCATACAGTTCACATAAATACGAAGTTATTTTGCTGAATGATTCACATAATTTACTGAATATGTGATAGGTTATGTCATTCATCAATCAGGTTCAAGTTTATTATTAGTATTTATCCAGCCTGTATGTCTGTTTATTTATGGTAATCATTGTGGCTAATGATTTACAACACGTAAACATGTTCTCTACTGCAAGTCGCACATCTAAAAAGGCTTTTTAATATCAAAGAGTGAACTTTGTTGGTCATTTACAAAACATTTTGTTATCTTTGCTGGAAAACAAGAATCCTTTGTAAGACACAGAATCAAAAAACAGTTTGTTTGTATTTGTCTCCGTCCCTTACATCTTTCCATATTGAAATGACCGTACCTTTTGAGACTGGAGACTGTGGTAGATTATGTAACCACACTAAACTAATCTCTCCCTCAGACCGAAAGAAGGAGAAGTGAACCCAGCCAAGCTTGAATATGACCATTGGCAAGAATTCTAAGAAAAATTCAGTGCGAGGTTCAATTCGAGCTCCCAAGTTCCTGGACAAATCTGGTGGCTTCTATGGTCGCCTGGATGAGCCTGAAAGGGCGCCCCTGGAGGTGGAGTTTGTGAATGAGAATGTGACCGAGTGGGATGTGATGGAGTGTGGCGAAGATGTTGTGCATGTAAGCGAGAAAGATGAGGTGGAGAACATGCGGGTGTTTCTACCGATGGAAGACGATGGCCAGACGCTACTGTGCACTGCGCCCAGTCAGCGGAGCAGTGGCAAGTGGCAGAGGAGTTCCAGGAGGAGGCATAAGCAGGGAAGCTCTCAGGAGAAGTCACACAGAGACAAGAGGCCCCCCAGCCACGTCCTGGAGGTGGCCATGAAAGAGGAGACCCTCCCTGTGCATCTCGCGTGCCGGGAGGATGCTGACAACCAGGTATTGATCCAAGACCAAATGAGGATGAAGAGAGAGCAAGAGGAAGGGATGAAAGTGGTAAAGAAGAACACGATGAAAATGTATCGCAAGGTGAGACACGCATGCTAAATCCATCCACTTATTTCTTAGATTGCTTGTCCTCATCAAGATCATGGGGGAGCTGGAGCCTATCCCACCTGACTTGGGGTGAGAGGCTGGGTCATCCCAGACTGGTTGCCAGTCAATTACAGAAAATATATGTTATACATACACATAACAAATACAGTACATCCACACATAAGGACAATTTATCTCCACTGTAGATGTTTTCATTGTAAATTTATTGCAAATAATGGCATTATTTTTACAGTAACATTTACTGTGAAATATCTTTTCAGCAATTTACTGTAACTGCAGAGCTGGGGTGTTATAGTTAATTACAATAAAATTACAACTAACCTCACAAATGTATTTTTATAGTTAATTACGCTCTCAGTTTAGCAGCATACTTCCCCACTTACTGTCACCAAAAATTATTCCCGGGCGCGGCACCGCTGCTGCCCACTGCTCCCCTCACCTCCCAGGGGGTGATCAGGGGTGATGGGTCAAATGCAGAGAATAATTTCGCCACACCTAGTGTGTGTGTGTGCCAATCATTGGTACTTTAACTTTACAAGAGTGCAACCTGGTCTACAGTACACCTTTAGTGAAAAATCAAGTTTGAAGTTACAGTATTTTGCTATGATATTACAGAGGACTCTGATTCTATAATAATGGGTAATTGTTGTGAAATATGATATCGTATTTTTTTTATAGTCATTTATTGTAATGTTACAGGGTTCACTTCTCCTTTAACAGTATTGTATTGTGAAAGAACACTTTTAATTGCTGTGAAATCCTGGTAAATATTTACTGTAAACATTGATGTTTTTGGGATGTGGGATGAAGCCACTCTATAGGGCGGTGAGAACATGCAAACTACAGACAAATGTTCCAGTAGAGATTCAAACCAGCTCCTCTGACTGTGAGGCAGGCCTACTAACCCCTTACCACCGTGCCGCCACTAATGCTAAATATCATCCTTAAGACTTCACCAGGCTTCCAACTAAATGTAACGAAAAATGAGGTTCAGACCAAAGTCTATAGACGCAAAGTTATCAGAGAAACTCCATGGTGGAGGTCATTTAATGAATTCCAGTGTCCCATTGGTAAACTTTAAACCCTTTAAGGTTACATAAGACAGTTGTGAGTAATAAAGTTGTGGACTATTATTCCCTGTGCGGTCAATGTGTGTTAATAACATTCCACCTGCATGGTCCAAGTCCACCGGCCATGTTGGGCGACCATTTTTCTGTAATGTCATGTTTAATGACCTGTAAATGATAAAGCTTCCGTACCCTTTAATGAGTCACATGTTGGGTACACAGCGGCGAGCGACATTCCTGCGCCGCACGCATCGTTGGCTGTGTGGACTCGCCTACTAAGTCCACATCGTGAACATTCCACTCAGCAGTCAGCCGCGATGATGTATTAACTACAATCTATTCCTTAACCTTGTTGTCATTCCTCAGGCTTTGGACCGAGCTTTTCGCCGAGGCTGGGAGGCATTCGTGGCCAACATCTACAGCGTCACCCTCACGCCTGTCAACTCATCTTTTTCGCCATCATCTAAGAAGAAACATCAGCACAACTTGGTGTTGGCGGAGTTTCAGTAGACGCTCTTAACAGTTTGGACCTTAAATTGACAATGCAGTTTTTCCTGGTGCTGTTGTTGAAATGTGAGGCTTTTGAAATGTTAATTATTTATTCTATTTAATGTCTTTATTAATGCTCTAGCTACATCAGCTCCACTTTAAAGAGCTTTATTGGGTTTAACGCTATGAAAACACTAAACATTGTTGATGTTTTCCCATTAAAAAGCAATGACTGATTGGTGGACTATTGCTATTTTCCAAATGGCCTTAATTGGTGACAATTGCAGCTACTATATGCTAATTATCAATTGGGTGCATGCAGAGGAGGCACCCAAAGGATGTATTTGTGTATAAAAACGCAGAAACTGTTTTGTAAAACACATTTCTCTGGATGCTATAACATTACCCGGTTTGAATATGGGAAAATAAAAAACTGTACTTTAATCAAGTGATTCTTTGGGATACCACGTACCAGTTATAGAATCTCTGCTCTCTATGACAGGACTGCTTTTCAGTTTTTAAGAATCTGCTGCAAAATACCCACTGAAATTTGAACTGAGCTCATGGAGTGATATAATGTCTTTCTTGGGTATAGGAAGAATGTTCCCTTTATTTTCAATCAAATAATTTTTTAGGAAGTCCCTTTAGGTTTCTCCTTTTTTTTATTGATTCTATACAATAATTTTTACTATTAGTTTTTAGTTACATTTTAATTTTGTCTTGCGTGTCTCCTCCACTTGAAGTATAACATGCGTTATAGATAAAATTCCCTACCAAAATTAATTATTTTCTTGCACTTAACATTTTGAATATTTCAACAAAAGTGTCAACGTTTGCTGTACTCTGTAAACAATCTACCGTATATTGTCAAACTGCTGCTTATTTGAATACACAATATCAATCAATCAATCAATGTTTACTTATATAGCCCTAAATCACTAGTGTCTCAAAGGGCTGCACAAACTACCACGACATCCTCGGTAGGCCCACATAAGGGCAAGGAAAACTCACACCCAGTGGGACATCGGTGACAATAATGACCCAGTGGGACGTCGGTGACAATGATGACTATGAGAACCTTAGAGAGGAGGAAAGCAATGGATGTCGAGCGGGTCTAACATGATACTGTGAAAGTTCAATCCACAATGGATCCAACACAGTCGCGAGAGTGCAGTCCAAAGCGGATCCAACACAGCAGCGACAGTCCCGTTCACAGCGGAGCCAGCAGGAAACCATCCCAAGCGGAGGCGGATCAGCGCAGAGCTGTCCCCAGCCGATACACAG
The DNA here is from genome assembly GCF_033978795.1 of Nerophis ophidion. NCBI lineage: Eukaryota > Metazoa > Chordata > Actinopteri > Syngnathiformes > Syngnathidae > Nerophis > Nerophis ophidion. The sequence continues at coordinate 23,089,547 of NC_084620.1, forward strand.
GCAAGCAGTACATGGCCACCGGATCGGACCGGACCCCCTCCACAAGGGAGAGTGGGATATAGAAGAAAAAGAAAAGAAACGGCAGATCAACTGGTCTAAAAAGGGAGTCTATTTAAAGGCTAGAGTATACAAATGAGTTTTAAGGTGAGACTTAAATGCTTCTACTGAGGTGGCATCTCGAACTGTTACCGGGAGGGCATTCCAGAGTGCTGGAGCCCGAACGGAAAACGCTCTATAGCCCGCAGACTTTTTTTGGGCTTTGGGAATCACTAACAAGCCGGAGTCCTTTGAACGCAGATTTCTTGCCGGGACATATGGTGCAATACAATCGGCAAGATAGGATGGAGCTAGACCGTGTAGTATTTTATACGTAAGTAGTAAAACCTTAAAGTCACATCTTAAGTGCACAGGAAGCCAGTGCAGGTGAGCCAGTACAGGCGTAATGTGATCAAACTTTCTTGTTCTTGTCAAAAGTCTAGCAGCCGCATTTTGTACCAACTGTAATCTTTTAATGCTAGACATGGGGAGACCCGAAAATAATACGTTACAGTAGTCGAGGCGAGACGTAACAAACGCATGGATAATGATCTCAGCGTCTTTAGTGGACAGAATGGAGCGAATTTTAGCGATATTACGGAGATGAAAGAAGGCCGTTTTAGTAACGCTTTTAATGTGTGCCTCAAAGGAGAGAGTTGGGTCGAAGATAACACCCAGATTCTTTACCGTGTCGCCTTGTTTAATTGTTTGGTTGTCAAATGTTAGAGTTGTATTATTAAATAGAGTTCGGTGTCTAGCAGGACCGATAATCAGCATTTCCGTTTTTTTGGCGTTGAGTTGCAAAAAGTTAGCGGACATCCATTGTTTAATTTCATTAAGACACGCCTCCAGCTGACTACAATCCGGCGTGTTGGTCAGCTTTAAGGGCATGTAGAGTTGGGTGTCATCAGCATAACAGTGAAAGCTAATACCGTATTTGCGTATGATGTCACCTAGCGGCAGCATGTAGATGCTGAAGAGTGTAGGGCCAAGGGCCGAACCCTGGGGAACTCCACACGTTACCTTAACGTAGTCCGAGGTCACATTGTTATGGGAGACACACTGCATCCTATCAGTAAGATAAGAGTTAAACCAAGACAGGGCTAAGTCTGACATACCAATTCGTGTTTTGATACGTTCTAATAAAATATTATGATCGACGGTATCGAAAGCAGCGCTAAGATCGAGGAGCAGCAACATAGATGACGCATCAGAATCCATCGTTAGCAATAGATCATTAGTCATTTTTGCGAGGGCTGTCTCCGTGGAGTGATTTGCCCTGAAACCGGATTGAAAGGTTTCACATAGATTGTTAGACACTAAGTGTTCATTTAACTGCTCCGCAACAATTTGTTCAAGGATTTTTGAAATAAAGGGAAGGTGAGACACCGGTCGGTAGTTTACCAAGAGGTCAGGATCGAGGTTAGGTCTTTTAAGAAGAGGATGAATAACCGCTTTTTTGAATGCTAGGGGAACAGTGCCCGAGGAGAGTGATACGTTTATAATATTTAGCACTGATGGACCTAATAATACAAAGAGCTCCTTGATCAGTTTCCCAGGAAGAGGGTCAAGTAAACATGTTGTCTGTTTTATTCCATTTACACGTTGTAACAATTCCTCTAATGTTATTTCCTCAAAACGAGAGAAACTATTTTGGAGGGCAGTATCCGCCGTATATACCATCGTATCAGTGTTAATAGAACCCCGTTGTAGCTGGGACGCATTGTCTTTAATCTCCTTTCTAATGACTTCAATTTTCTTACTAAAGAATTGCATAAATTAATCAGCTGAGTGGGTGGAGGTACTGGAAGGAGTCCCTTGTTGGGTTAGCGATGCTACCGTACTAAACAAAAATTTAGGATCGTTTTTATTACGGTGGATGAGATTTGAGTAATATTTAGCTTTAGCTAAGGTAAGCATGCGTTTATAAGTTATTAAACCATCACTCCATGCTTGATGGTGCACCTCAAGTTTAGTCGTGCGCCATTTGCGTTCCAGCTTTCTACATAATAATTTCTGAGCTCTAGTTTCTTCTGTAAACCACGGGGTGCGCTTTTTTGGAGCCTTTTTTAACTTTAGCGGTGCTATGTTATCAATGGTTTCGCGCAGGGCGTCGTTAAAGTTGTTAGTGAGGTTATCAATAGAGCCCACATACTTTGGGAATGGTGCCATTACCGAGGGCAGTAGGTCAGCAAGAGTTGTCGTTGTGGCTGTATTAATGTTGCGGCTGCTATAGCAGTTATTATTATTATTAGTTTGACGAACATGCGTCTGAACCTCAAATTTTATAAGGTAATGATCGGACAATACTTTAGTATACGGGAGTATCGTAACTTTGGAAACGGTGATACCCCCGACAAGCACTAGGTCTATCGTATTACCGTTGCGATGCGTGGGTTCATTTATTATTTGTGTGAGACCACAGCTATCAATTACAGTCTGGAGCGCTACGCACGGTGGGTCCGATGGGGTATTCATATGGATATTAAAGTCCCCCATTATGATTATATTATCGGCGTGTGTCACTAGATCAGCAACAAACTCTGAGAATTCCTTGATAAAGTCCGAATAGGGCCCTGGGGGGCGGTAGATAACAGCCAGGTGTAGAGGCAGCGGTGTGACAGACCTCAATAATTTATTTTGTGGCAAATATTAATCCCAACATACGACATGATGCAAATAAATTGTCAATTTGCGCATGTGACGGGTGTACTTTGATAATTGTATCTACAGATTAACAATACCAAACTAAATTCAAAGGGCCAGAGTGTATACTCCAATATGTCATCAACCAACAACAAAATGGCAGTAAATCAACCCTAAAACTGATAAATGGTATAAACGTGCACTATACGAAGACAACACATTTCAACACACCCTCCTGGTTTTTGCTGTGTAAATATTTTGGGTTTTTGGCACCAACCGTTTGGACTAGATCTGCCCAATCTAAGTCTATAAAAACAAAGTGATGAAGCCTATGAGAGGTAAAGTGTCTTCCAAAACAAACCAAGCAGTCCAGTTGCAAACGATTGAATGCCCTGAGATTTCAACTTAATTTGTTTTTAACTAACGAATTCAGAAATTATTAATATTACACATACATTAGTGTAAAATGATGTCAGTATGAAACAGAAAACAAATGTTTATTAATGTTTGTCTTAAAGCAATCTATAATCAAGTGATAATACTAATAGATGCGCTGCCTGTAATTTTAGCTAATGTTGATCATTTTAAAAAAGTATTATATGAAAACCCTCATCTTACAGCTGAATAGTTTATATTTTGAACATCCCATCTTCTTTCCTGGGGGTCAGGCGCCCTAGTAGCTCCCTGGACCTCTTTCAGAGATTTGTGAATATAGAAAAAGATGAAGAAAAACTAATTTTTTTGTTTGAATATCGTTTGTGGAGGAGACCAAACATGACACAAACCTTCCTAATTGTTAGAAGTCCCACTATTGGTATTAAACATGCTTCACTGATGAGAATATTTCGCAAGCGCCGTTTTGTTCTACCAATTTCAGCGATACTTAATTGAGCTCATCATATTTTGTTTATATGGCCGCACGGTGGAAGAGGGGTTTGTGCGTCTGCCTCACAATACGAAGGTCCTGGGTTCGATCATGCGCTCGGGATCTTTCTGTGTGGAGTTTGCATGTTCTCCCCGTGACTGCGTGGGTTCCCTCCGGGTACTCCGGCTTCCTCCCACTTCCAAAGACATGCACCTGGGGATAGGTTGATCGGCAACACTAAATTGGCCCTAGTGTGTGAATGAGTGTGAATGTTGTCTGTGTTGCCTCATCTCGTCCTGCGATGAGGTGGCGACTTGTCCAGGCTGCACCCCGCTTTCCGCCCGATTGTTGCTGAGATAGGTTCCAGCGACCCCGAAGAGAATGAGCGGTAGAAACTGGATGGAAACTGGTACAACTTTATCGATGCTGCCACAGAAAGATGTGTTTTATGCTACTCATTTGTGTCATTTTGTCCACCAAACGTTTTATGCCGTGCATGAATGCACAAAGGTGAGCTTTGTTGATATTGACTTGCTGGCGTGCTTAGCAGGCATATTTTGTCAGTGCATGACTGCTAGCTAACCGGTGCTAACATACTATTTAGGCTAGCTGTTACGTACATAATGCATCATTGTGCCTCGTTTTTAGGTATGTTTCAGCTCATTTATTTCCTTTACTTATGTCGTCTGTGTATTTTATGTACTTTTGCAAGTCTCATATCTGCATGTGATATTGGCCGCATTTCTGATTATTGTGTGCCATGCAATTGTCATTCACCAGTTATTCATTTTCTAATTTGTTAGCTGTGCATGGGGCGGCATTGCTTTTAAATTGTAGCCTAATAGGTTAAATATTTATATGTACTATATTTACTGTTTATATGTTATATATTTACTTTCGAGCATGGGTGTCAAACTCTGGCCCCCCGTGTAATTTAATTTGGCCCTTGACGCAATATCAATTTAGCATTAGAGCTGGCCCGCCGGTGTTATACAGCGTCGGTGCCACTGTAACACCGCATTCACCGCTAATACTCATACTTGCCAACCCTCCTAATTTTCCCGGTAGACTCCCGAAGTTCAGTTTCCATCCTGAAAATCTCCCGGGGTAACCATTCTCCCGAATTTCTACCGATTTCCACCTGGACAACTATATTGAGGGCGTGCATTTAAGGCACTGCCTTTAGCGTTCTCTACAACCTGTCGTCACGTCCGATTTTCCTCCATACTAACAGCGTGTAACATAATATTTGTGGCTTTTACACACACGCACAAGTGAATGCAAGGCATACTTGGTCAACAGCCATACAGGTCACACTGAGGGTGGCTGTATAAACAACTTTACCACTGTTACAAATATGCGCCACACTGTGAACCCACACCAAACAAGAATGACAAACAAATGTCTGGTGAACATCCGCACCGTAACACAACCGAACAAATACCCACAACACCTTGCAGCACTAACTCTTCCGGGAAACTTCCAGCAAACTGACCAATAATTAACGTTTTATTCATGCATTTTCTCTTGCTACTTCAAGGCTTGAATGTTTGGTTCATTCATTATTGTTATTTTATTTTCAAATTTATTATTAGCCTGTGGAAAAAAAATTATATTTACCTCAGAAGATTGCAAATAGAAAAAAAGGTATAACATTTTTATTTAAATTTTTTTGATATGCCATTGATATTTTTATTATTGTTATTAGTATTATTTGAAACTGGATTTTGCATGACACTAAAGTTATATAAGCCTTGCTTGTTCAATATTTAATGCAAAACTTGTTTGGGTCCCTATTAAAAGGTTAATTTGTTCAACCTTGGCCCTTCTTTGTTCCATTTAAAATTTTGGCCCACTCTGTATTTGAGTTTGACACCCCTGCTTTAGAGAGTGAATGGACCATTTTCTGTTTCTGCCTATTGACAATATTGTTAGTTTAAAAATACAAGGCAATGCATATTTGAAAATATGACTAATGATCTATTGCTAACGATGGACTCTGATGCGTCATCTATGTTGCTGCTTTCGATACAGTCGATCATAATATTTTATTAGAGCGTATCAAAACACGAATTGGTATGTCAGACTTAGCCCTGTCTTGGTTTAACTCTTATCTTACTGATAGGATGCAGTGTGTCTCCCATAACAGTGTGACCTCGGACTATGTTAAGGTAACGTGTGGAGTTCCCCAGGGTTCGGTCCTTGGCCCTGTACTCTTCAGCATCCACATGCTGCCGCTGTGTGACGTCATACGCAAATACGGTATCAGCTTTCACTGTTATGCTGATGACACCCAACTCTACATGCCCCTAAAGCTGACCAACACGCCGGTTTGTAGTCAGCTGGAGGCGTGTCTTAATGAAATTAAACAATGGATGTCCGCTAACTTTTTGCAACTTAATGCCAAAAAAACGGAAATGCTGATTATCGGTCCTGCTAGACACCGACCTCTATTTAATAATACAACTTTAACATTTGACAACCAAATAATAAAACAAGGTGACTCTGTAAAAAATCTGGGTATTATCTTCGACCCAACTCTCTCCTTTGAGTCACACATTAAAAGCGTTACTAAAACGGCCTTCTTTCATCTCCGTAATATCGCTAAAATTCGCTCCATTCTGTCCACTAAAGACGCCGAGATCATTATCCATGCGTTTGTTACGTCCCGTCTCGATTACTGTAACGTATTATTTTCGGGTCTCCCCATGTCTAGCATTAAAAGATTACAGTTGGTACAAAATGCGGCTGCTAGACTTTTGACAAGAACAAGAAAGTTTGATCATATTACGCCTATACTGGCTCACCTGCACTGGCTTCCTGTGCACTTAAGATGTGACTTTAAGGTTTTACTACTTACGTATAAAATACTACACGGTCTAGCTCCATCCTATCTTGCCGATTGTATTGTACCATATGTCCCGGCAAGAAATCTGCGTTCAAAAGACTCCGGCTTATTAGTGATTCCTAGAGCCCAAAAAAAGTCTGCGGGCTATAGAACGTTTTCCGTTCGGGCTCCAGTACTCTGGAATGCCCTCCCGGTAACAGTTCGAGATGCTACCTCAGTAGAAGCATTTAAGTCTCACCTTAAAACTCATCTGTATACTCTAGCCTTTAAATAGACCTCCTTTCTAGACCAGTTGATCTGCCGCTTCTTTTCTTTCTCCTATGTCCCCCCCTCCCTTGTGGAGGGGGTCCAGTCCGATGACCATGGATGAAGTACTGGCTGTCCAGAGTCGAGACCCAGGATGGACCGCTCGTTGGGACCCAGGATGGACCGCTCGCCTGTATCGGTTGGGGACATCTCTACGCTGCTGATCCGCCTCCGCTTGAGATGGTTTCCTGTGGACGGGACTCTCGCTGCTGTCTTGGATCCGCTTGAACTGAACTCTCGCGGCTGTGTTGGAGCCACTATGGATTGAACTTTCACAGTATCATGTTAGACCCGCTCGACATCCATTGCTTTCGGTCCCCTAGAGGGGGGGGGGGGGGGGGGGGTTGCCCACAACTGAGGTCCTCTCCAAGGTTTCCCATAGTCAGCATTGTCACTGGCGTCCCACTGAGGACAGGTGGACCCTGATACGGGTCTGTTTTGCTGGTCCGTTCTGAAAAGCGTCTTTTTGCTGTATGGGATGTTGTTCCGGGCTTCACAGTGGTAGAGGGGTTATTGCGTCTGCCTCACAATACGAAGGTCCTGAGTGGTCAGGGTTCAATCCCGGGCTCTGGATCTTTCTGTGTGGAGTTTGCATGTCCTCCCCGTGAATGCGTGGGTTCCCTCCGGGTACTCCGGCTTCCTCCCACTTCCAAAGACATGCACCTGGGGATAGGTTGTGGCAACACTAAATTGGCCCTAGTGTGTGAATGTGAGTGCGAATGTTGTCTGGCTATCTGTGTTGGCCCTGCAATGAGATAGCGACTTGTCCAGAGTGTACACCGCCTTCCGCCCGATTGTAGCTGAGATAGGCACCAGCGCCCCCCGCGACCCCAACGGGAATAAGCGATAGAAAATGGATGGATGGATGGAGAGGAGCCAGATGAGGTGGTTCGGGCATCTGGTCAGGATGCCACCCGAACGCCTCCCTAGGGATGTGTTTAGGGCACGTCCAGCTGGTAGGAGGCCACGGGGAAGACCCAGGACACGTTGGAAAGACTATGTCTCCCGGCTGGCCTGGGAACGCCTCGGGATCCCCCGGGAAGAGCTAGACGAAGTGGCTGGAGATAGGGAAGTCTGGGCTTCCCTGCTTAGGCTGCTGCCCCCGTGACCCGACCTCGGATAAGCGGAAGATGATGGATGGATGGATGGATGGATGGATGGATGGATGGATGGATGGATGGGATCTTCTTCCAGACCACAGCAAACGTTACCCAACTTGCAAAGATTGTAATAAATCAATTAGAAGAACACAGCCTGCAGTTTGCTTTAACTTGGACACACACATTTATTTCTTTGGCCATTCTGAGCCAGTAATTTTCATAATTTATCTCATCCTGTGAGAAGCCTCCATAATGATTTCCAATGTTGCGAACATGTGTAGGATAAAATACAACATCTCTGTCAACAAAGATTTCCGCCAGCCTTTGATAGCAGGATAATAGAGCTAACATATACACTTACAACATGTGTTGCCTTCATTATAACACTTTTATAAGGCTTTTATTTTTTTGCAGCTCCAGACAGATTTTTTTGTTGTTGTATTTTTTTGGTCTAATATAGCTCTTTCAACACTTGGGTTGCCGATCCCTGTTATATGCCGTATATTTTTGTCAATTTTATACAAATGAATTAAAGGGACAAGCGGTAATAATAAAAATCGATGGATGCAGCTCGGTCACTTAAAAGTCCCTGCAATTCCTCGTATACTCGACAGGTGGCAGCAGATAACGTTATTGACACACGAAGAAAAACTGCAATGGCTCCGTCTAATACAGATATTGGTCCTCTTATTCCCAAATATCGCAAGGTGGTAATTCCACAGCACTAATCTGACTGCTGCGCTCACACTATAAAAAAACCCTAAAGGCAGCTAATATGCATTTTGAAGGCGTTGAAGACCTCTGGAGGTTGGGTGACGTATGGCAGTGTGGGAGGAGTCCCAGTGCGGTTATAAATCGCGGATGAAGCCATCGGTCGGTCCATTTCCTCTTCCATTTTGGCACTGTCTGGTAGGTTCTCGTTATACTAATTTGGGCTTTTATTAGTTATTATTGTTTGTTTTGAATTCGCCCAACGTATTTTGCGTCTGAATCATTTCGATGTGTCTTTTTCTTTTCGACGCCTTCAGCTATTCTTTGTGATGAGCTTCCTTGTTTCTTGAAATAGCAGTCGGTGCAGCTTAGACCGCCATCCGTTGCCATCCGACCTTAAACTACTTTTTAATTGGTCTCAACGGCAGTTTTCTGAAGTTGTTGAGTTATTGACTGCATATTTTAGCTTTTATGTCCAACATTTTCTTCGTCTATTTGCTGTACAGTCTCCCCTTTTTTGAATGCTATGCTAGCGGTGCTTCGTGTCCGCCCACGTGACATGGGGCAGCATACAGCGTCTCTCAATGATGATACTTTTCACAGACCTGTTCTGAATGACTGTGATTGCACTTTACAAGTTCTGATATGAGACGTTATGTTTAATAAATGTTTGTATCAGGTGTGGTTCAAGCATTTTTCCTGAAGGAATCAAAGTACTATCTATGTATCATGTTGCAGGCACATGGCGAAAGCTTACTATATGTTCTCCTATTTTCAGGTGCAAAATGAAGACTCCATAAAAGCCAGGTAGTTTGAAAGAAAACAAACTTTCATTTGTTTGATGTGAATGTTGTGCCTTTTCTTTAAAGCAGTGTTTCTCAAACTGTTAAACACACCCTCAGAAGACACGTGGGCTTTTTGATTGATTGAGAAGGTTGACATCACAATGAATTGAATCCATGTAATGCTATAAAAAGGCAAATGGATGGCACAAAAAGCCGAAAGGCTTGTTTCCATTGTGGTCCGTTAAATCATCGCATTTGACACGTTCAGTTATAAAACATATTTAACGTGTATATAACAAAATGTTAAAAAATTATTATGTACATATAAGCTGTATACATGTCAGGTGATTTTAAAAACTATATGCAAAAAATGGGGTTTGGGTATATACACTATGTACATTACTTTGCACATGTTGATTCCAAGTGTGCAAAACAAAATGAGAATATATTTGTGTATATATATATATACACACTATAACCACATATAAACCTGTTAGATGCTTCGGAGAGTTACTGGGGCTCAATTTTTGGCTCAGATCAAGGTAGAGGTTGAACTGAGCCATGATTTTATGGCAGTTTCAAATTTTATTAGGGAAGTTCGCATTTTTTGTCAAATTATCACCATAATGACCAACTTGAAAATGCAGTAACATAGTAGGCACAAGTATTTATTGAAAACAAGGCAGAACATTTTTTTCCCGCCACTAACAGATTGAATATGGAAAAATAACACTTTTAAAAAAGTGATTCTTTGGCATATCACAAGATGGAGCCCGTGTACCACACTTTTTGAGAATAACTGTTCTTAACTATCATGCTGCAATGATGTAAACTGAACTCTCTCACTGACTATCATAGATGACAATATTTTGTAATCTGAGTAGCATGCAGCCAGCATAGTATTGCACTATAAACTTAAAGCTTTTAAAATGCCTTTTTTAATGACTGCACTTTATGTATAGGTGGCTGGGTGGATTTCATCTGAACGTCGGGTATGTTCCAACTCATTGAAACTTTGGCCCTTTCCACTGACATTTGTTCTGTCCATATGAGAGCCTATCCAGAAATGATTTGCAATCTGCCCCCCTTTATCCTAGTTAAGCCAATATTTGTATTAAAAAAAACTTAAAATATCACACATGATGTCCAAGAAGATCCATTTGGTAAAAGTTACTCGACTAATTGTATCGCAAAGAAAATTTTGTCTCATGGCTAGCACGCATAGAATTGCTTCTATCAGACTTTTCTTGTGCTTTGACCCAGTCAATGGTCTAAAATTATTTAATCCACTTGTCTGAATTAAAGGCCTAAAATGTCTTTAAATGCATTTTTTGATGGAGCTATTGATAGCTAAATAATTGTCTGCAGTCTGGTCAAAAGTTTTAAGTCTCAAATTTGACTTGCAAACCTTGCAGACCCTACATGTTTGCTTGCTTATCAGTTATTTGTCCCACATTGTGTCCATTTCAAAACCTATAACCAACTAGTGTACAATTGAAAGGCCTCGCAGATTGCAGTTTGTGCTTTTATGTTCATGTTGCGGTCTGTGCCCTTGTTTTGATGGATCAAATGTTTGTGGACAGGGCTTAAATATAAACACATGGCTCATGTGATGATTTTAGAACTCTCTCTTACTGAATGGTTTTGAAGAGACTTCTTTACCAGATTCTGAAGCACACCTGGGGTTTTGTCTTAGAATATTTGTTGACACATGGATAATAAATCTCATTCCTGCAGATAAAAAAAACTCCAGGGACTTCACTGGACTACATCCTTGTATTCCACTTAAAAGGTATGACTAGCAAGACCTGGAAAATGTTTCAGTAAATGGTCAAAATGATGTTTCTATGTCAAGCACATGCCTGAAGATAATGATGTCAACATTTACTCTGATTTTGCTTCTTTCAATTTGCCCAATTAAAATGGGTTTGCAGTAGACTTAATTACATTCTCTTATCTGTCTAGATGACTGCCATCAGATTGGAAACATCCTATGATCTGACTCTTAAGATTGGACCAAACGTTTATCACATGGCTCTTAAAGGTCTGAATGGCTGATCAATTGATGCATATTTTCTGTGGTTAAATATGATGATCTGATATTTTGACAAGCATATGCCTGAAGTCCCTGATGTCAATTTTGTATCTGATTTGTTGTGCAATGCAACATGTGAGAAGTTACTTTTTGCTGTTGAAATAAGCTCAGTTCTTTCTGTCCGTCAGCTGGAAGTAGACCCCACCGATGACGAGATGTTGATGGGACATAATGTAAGTCGTAATGATTTTCATTACCCTAGTTGAAAACAGTTGGAGAGGATGAAATGGGTTAAATCCCAAAAACAGCTGGACGGCTATTGTCGCATGGCAGTTTGTCACCAAAGCCCTGATCAGACTACTTATGGCGTCCTGTACTTTCAATTTGTAATTGCTGTTGGATTTAATGAACATTGTCACCTGCAGGGACTTGAAAGCACTACGAAATGGAAACAGTTCATTTCCGTTTTGAGGTGAGGTCCAAGTCTTGTTTTTTTATCCATCAATCTTGCAATGATGATTCACTAGCTCACTTTGACAAACTGTGAAACGATAGGAACAACTGAGCACTTTTTTTTTTTTTTTAAGTTTCTTTTAAACATGTAGTTGATCTACAAATGGAAACATGTTTGTTTTAACAGATGCTAAAGTGGTGGTGGCTGTAGCGGGGAGACTATTTCGGTTTTGAGGTAAGATCCAAGTAGGGCATAGTGATATATCTATATACGCGATATATCGCGGGTTTGTCTCTGCGATATAGAAAATGACTATTGTAATATTAGAGTATACATTCTCACGCAGGACTTTTAGCTGCGGGCGTGCACTTCAGGCTCGACTCGCTGTTTCCCTTGTCTCCTCGCAGACAAGCAGGCGCACATTCTTACATACGTCACATACACGCTCTTGCAGAGCACAGAACTAGCGGCGTGGCTAAAATTAGCTGCTAACATAGCCGTACGAGAGAAAGATTGTGTGGATTTGGTAACAAATGATGACCTAATTCCCAATAAAAACAGCAGGGTTTCCATCATCTGGCGGTGGTTCTGCTTTAAGTGGGAATATGTCGAACAGACAACCGTAATGTGTCAAGTGGGGGTGGGAGTGAAGCGTTGCTAGAAAAAGTAGCATTACTGCTAATATGTAGCATCGTTTGTAAAGTCACTCGCTAACCTTAGTAACATACCACAGAGTGAAGGACACACTATTTGATATCCTATTGTGCAGTTCATTTTTGACACTTTAAATGTCTGACAATCTTGCAATTTGTTTTAGAAATGACTTGAATGCTTGTGCCATTGCTTAACTTAAATACACTTTTGGTCAATTGACTCAATTGTGATTTCCCTCTCTGCATGAATGTTTAAAAGTAGCATATATTAATGCAGTATGAATTGTTTTAATGTAGACACATAGAATCATCATACTGCAGTGATTATATGCATGAAGTGTTCATTCAAGGCCAAGGCAAAATATCGTAATGTATATTGCGATATTAAAAAAAGGCAATATCGCCAGCCCTAATTCGAGTAAACGTTCTCACGCAGTTGTTTTAGCTGCGGGCATTTCACTACAGGCTCTTCCCACTCTTTCTTGTCTCCTCCTCACCGAGTGTTAGCGCAAGTTCTTACATACGTATACGCCTCGCCCAGCAGAGAGGTAGCAGCGTGGCTAGCGTTAGCCGTGATGCTAGCAGAGTGTTGCGAAGGTGCGAATCTGGCAACAAATAAAGAATTACTTCCCAAAAAAAAACTCATAGGGTCTGGCGGTGGTTAGGCTTTAAGTGGGAATATGTCTGATCGACAACTTTAATTTGTCAAGTGTGGGGCGCAAGCGTTCCTACCAAAAATAGCATTACTGCTATGTAGCATCATTTTAAAAGTCACCTGCTAATAACATTAATAAATACAGTTTTGGTTAATTGACTTAGTTGTGATATCCTTCTCTGCATGAAAGTTTCAAATGATCAAATATTATTGCAGTATGAAATGTTTTAATGTAGATTAATCATCCTGCTGTGATTACATATATCAAGTGTTCATTCAAGGCTAAGGCTAAATATCGAGATATGGCTTAAAAATATCACAATATTTAAAAGGCCATATAGCCCAGCCCTAGGTCCAAGTGTAACGTTTTTTCCAAAATTGTGCAATGATGATTCACTAGCTCACTTTGACAAACTGTGAAACGACATGAACAACTGAGCACATTTTTAGTTTTAGTTTTTCAAACATGTAGATGACGTACAAATGAAAACATGTTTGTGTTTTAACAGATGCTAAAGTGGTGGCTGTAGCAAGGAGGGTTTATTTCGGCTTTGAGGTAAGGTCCATGTGTTACGTTTTTTCCTCAATTGTGCAATGATGATTCACTAGCTCACTTTGACAAACTGTGAAACGACATGAACAACTGAGCACATTTTTATTTTTAGTTTTAGTTTTTCAAACATGTAGATGATGTACAAATGAAAACATGTTTGTGTTTTAACAGATGCTAAAGTGGTGGTGGTTGTAGCGGGGAGAGTTTATTTCGGCTTTTAGGTAAGGTCCATGTGTTTTACGTTTTCTCCTCAATTGTGCAATGATGATTCACTAGCTCACTTTGACAAACTGTGAAACGACATGAACAACTGAGCACTTTTTACATAACTTTCTCTCTTAACATGTAGTTGAAGTACTAATGGAAACTTGTTTGTATTTTAAAAGATGCTAAAGTGGTGGTGCCTGCAGCAGATGGAAAGTGAGTTTACCAAAACATTATGCACTAGAGATGCGTGGATAGGCAATTATTTAATCCGCAACTGCATCACAAAAGTCGTCATCCACCCGCCCATTGTTATATATCTAATACAGACGATGCAAGGCATTAGTGAGGTTAGAAAGTGTAACTCCCAAATAGCACAGACACAATGGCTTTCTTGAACTGATTTATTTGAAGGCTTCCTTTCCCTTCAAATTCACGGTGACAACTGTAATAAAGCATGTTACAAACTTAAAAATAACATTCACAGCAGGTGGATCAAACATATTACCAAGTAAAATACCTTGTTGGCCACACTCTGAAGTAGCTTCCTTACATCCGTCGACAGACCAAACGAGACACTTCAAAATAAGTGTGCCCACATACTATTTCAAAGAGTGGCGCTTGTTTTTCGTATGTGGGTAACATTTAACTATTAATAAATGGTTGATTTATATAGACTAGTAAGGTAAAGTGTTGTACCTGACAAGTTTCGGCTACATTGCTTCTGCAGCCTTCATCAGGTGTCACGTGATGTTAGTGTGACGTGTTATATGGATTGTACCATCAATTGTTGTCAGGTACAACACTTTACATTACTAGCCTATATAAATCAACCATTTACAAATACACGTCAGTAGGCTAATTGAACCTCTTCAACATAACATTTAACCGTGTGTGTGTATATATATATTTCCAAACACCGCCACCCGTCTGAATTTATTTAAAATCTATTTTTTCGTCATGTCACCCGTCCGACCCACAGATGAGATCGCAAACCGCGCATCTCTAGTAAGCACACAATCCCAGCTGATTATGATGAGACATTTTTGGAATCTCGTTCGTCTGATCTCTTGATGAGAAATGGAATTCTGATACCAGCATGACTTGATAAAAATAGTCCTATTTTAAAATGTGCCACAAATTTAACCATGCTGTCTTTCTACAGATGTGACATAAACTGTCTACTCTAACCTGGAGCAGGTGAGTCAAAGCTCACTTGATAAAGTAGTTTCCTTGGTGATGAGATCTGCACATGTCTTACGCCTTGTGTAAATGCCAGACCTGCAAAGGTGAACCCACTGGCGTTGCCAGGGCAACAAGGGGACAGCTTGTTGGGGTTTCCAACTGTCTGAAAGGAAACTGCTGTAACAATTTTCTATCAGGAACTGCTACTAATGAGATATTTGCAGGTTGATTGCCGCCATGCTGTTTGCTTCAGCTGTGAGTTGAGGTGAGTACATGTTTAATGGTATAATACAAGGAAACATTCCAGATGGTTAGGAATCAGTTAAATTTTTTAATCATTGGAAAAACTCCTTTACGCATTTTAAGAAACTGTGCTCCCCTGAGGAAATGTCAGCGCACTGGCACTATTAGGTTTAAGAACATGGTGAAAAGCAACTAGACAGAACTTGCCTTCTGAGTAAAGAATTGATCGCTATAACTTAATTTACTATAACTGCTGTAGTGTTCACTTGTGTTTAAGAGCACACTGCTGTTAGATGGTGACAGGTGTGGACAATATTAGAAATGTAGAAATGGGTCCCACAAAGGATACATTGAGGACAAATTTGATGCTTTTATTTTAGATGTGAAATTAATTGTCCTTAACGAGTTAATGCCACGAGGAAAATGCTGCAGGCAATCTGTACAGAATGTTGCCACAACTTGTTTATATATAGTGTAAGTTTACCTGGATGGTCATTTCATTCTTAATTTTGTCTTATTAAAGATCAATCAACCCTAGCTTATATATATATATATATATATATATATAGATATATATAGATATATAGATATATATATATAGAGATAGAGATAGAGATAGAGATAGATATATATATATAGATAGAGATAGATATATAGATAGATATATAGATAGAGATAGATATATAGATATATAGATAGATATATATATATATAGATATATATCCTTAATTACTATTACATGAAGCTGTCACATTCACAAGAGGTGGAGGAAAGAATTGATTTTTAGATGCATCACAATTAGGACATGATTATATAATTTTAGTAAACGATCGATTGTAAAGTAACGCGGATTCGACCAGCTCCTTTTATATAACAGGGCACTTACATTCCAGTTTTGCACACTTTCATCAATTAAAAGGGGATTTACCTTTCACAAATGCACTTTAGTTTCAAGTGAATTTAAAACGGCATCAACATGCACCATCAATTTTTGATGGAATTGTAAGGTGACCAAAGATTCTCACCACGTTCACACCCAACACTTAATTAAATTGTGATTCAACTTTAAAATTTTTGCCTTAATTATGCAGCCTTGTTTCAGCATAAGTACTTTTCTGAGCACATTAAAATACTGCAATTAATAATTGCTGTGATAAGAAATGTTCATACTGCTATGTTTTGTGGAAATGATTTTCTTATACCGCCCCAGTCTGAAGATTCATGACTGATTGGTAACATTACTGATCCACATCAATTTAACCAATTGTCCATACCTGAGTTAACCTTTTTAAATAATGGGAGTTTTGTCACCAAAGAACGGTTTGTGTTGCAGATGAAACTCCAAGCTTCCCATCTTGTTTGCCAGGTGTGTATGATGTCCCTCGTTGCTGACATGTTTTGTGGAAGTGATTATTTCTTATACCGCCCCAGTCTGAAGATTCATGACTGACTGGTAACATTACTGATCCACATCAATTTAACCAATTGTCCATAGCTGAGTTAACCTTTTTAAATAATGGGAGTTTTGTCACCAAAGAACGGTTTGTGTTGCAGATGAAACTCCGAGTTTCCCATCTTGTTTGCCAGGTGTGTATGATGTCCCCTGTTGCTGTCATGTTCTTTTGTGGACGTGATTATTTCTTATACCGCCCCAGTCTGAAGATTCATGACTGACTGGTAGCATTACTGATCCACATCAATTTAACAAGTTGTCAATCGCTGAGTTAACTTAAAATAATGAGTTGTGTTACTTTAGGTTGGTGTACAGTATGTTGCAGATTAAACGTCATCAGCCCAGCTTGTTCAGCAGGTGTGTATGATTCAGTGCTTTACTTTCTGTAGGATAGTGGAAATGATGACTCATTCAGCCTCAAAGAAGGAACAATTTCTCCATTTGACCCAGTCATGGCACTGAGAACCCTGTATGCAGGTGTAAGGTGACCCGCTGGTGTTCTGTGGAGAAATGGCTAGCCTAATGACAAATGTTGTGCTCTGATCCATTGCCAGTTATTTGCAACGTAAACTCTTGCTTTTGCGAGGAATTAAAATATATAACATGATTTATTTTTTTTAGGGACGTCTGACTCTGCTCCTAGCAGTCTTTATTTGGTAAGTAGGTATTGTATGTTGCCATGAATTGGCTTGCTAAATAGAAGTGATAAGCTTAATTTTACTGCCCCAGTCTAAGTTGAGTGATCTGTTCGCAAACAAGCATTTCAAGCCAGGGGGGACTAAACTTTTTTTTTACTGGAGGCTACATTGGGATAAAAGAGAAATTTGGCAAAGTCCTGAAAGCTGACAATATGTAAAGTAACTGTGTACTTCATTATAATTGGTTATTAAATAACCAGACCTTTTCAAAGTTTTTTTTTTTTTTTTCTTTGTATCTAAATATCAAGCAGCTAAATGAGTGGAGATTGCTCCTGCGTATGAAGGAATTAAAAGTTCTAGCTTATTTTATTTTTAAATCTTGCTTTTGGCCGGAATTAAACTTTAAGAACTTCTGACCTATCACTGGTGTATTTCAAATTTTAACTATTCACTGACATCCTATTCCATTGACTTTTCCCATTTCTTTTGCAGATGTGACATTGGCCAGAATTTACTAAATATGGATTGTTTTTAAAATAAAACAAGTAAATATGTCTTGTGTCCTTTTTATATTGACTGTGACAGAATTATGATAGAACAAAAGGGAATAAGCGGTAAACAATTGAATGGATTGGTTATTTAAAGTCCTACTGAAACTCACTACTACCCACCACACAGTCTGAGTTTATATATCAATGATGAAATATTAACATTGCAATACATGCCAATACGTCCATTTTAGTTCACTAAATTACAATTTTAAATTTCCCAGGCCTTTTGTCATAAACGTAATGGTGTGTCTGCAAGACGTCATAGGTTTTAAGGAAATATGAGTGCTGCATACACACACAGTTTAAAGTCAACTGCTTTTAATGAAATAATTACACTATTTGAGATCTGTGTTGCTGAAACTTTTGCAGTTTAATATTTGAGAAGTCACAGTAGAAAGATGGAGTTTGGAAGCTTTAGCCACACAAACACACGGTAATTCCTTGTTTAAAATTCCTGGAGGTGAAACTTTCCTATGGATCAGAGTGCGGTCAAGCCAACATGGATCCTTACCAAAAGTCAACCAGCAGGTTTCGGTGAGAAAATAGTGGTTAAAAAGTCAGTTCTTTCTGGAGAAAAGCAGAGCTTGTGCCGTCCTTAGCTGCCATCGCGTTAAGACATTCTTCAGACTATCAGGTACTATTTAACTCACTAAAACACTAGCAACACAATAGAAAAGATTTTCCAGAATTATCCTAGTAAATGTCTCTAAAAACATCGGAATTTGTCCCAATGCAATCGCGTTTTTTTTTTGTTAAACTTTTTTTTTTTTTCCTGGTCCGTCGCTATCAATCTCAAAAGTTTCACCTTCGTTTAATACAGGGGTCGGGAACCTTTTTGGCGGAGAGAGCCATGAAAGCCAAATATTTAAAAATGTATTTCCGTGAGAGCTGTAAAATATTTTTAAACACCAAATCCAACTAAATAAGTGCATTTTTAAGTAGGACCGACATTTGTTAGAGTATAATAAGTCTCTTATTCTCTATAATACCATTGCTATTCTGACGCTAACCAATAAACTTACATTATTGCAACTTCTTGAACAGGATGGAAGGATTAAAATGCATGAGAATGTTTTATATTTTGAAAGTTAACACTGATTACCGGCGGGATTATTCATTACCTATTGTAGCTAAAATTTATCTGAGTACCAGATGCAGTCATCGAAAGAGCCACATCTGGCTCTGGAGCCATAGGTTCCCTACCCCTGGTTTAATATGGGGAAATATTGTTTTCTCGGTCTGAATAGCACTTTTTGTTGGAGGCTCCCATTAAAAATGTGACTATGTGAGGAGCCCCCACGTGTGACATCGTCTGCGACTACTGGTAGAGGCAGGGCATTTTTCTTAACACCGAATGTTGCGATTTTTAATCGTGTTCTCTACTAAATCCTTTCATCAAAAATATGGCAAGATCGTGAAATGATCAAGTATGACACATAGAATGGACCTACTATCCCCGTTTAAATAAGAAAATCTCATTTCAGTAGGCCTTTAATTGGCATATAATATAACAGTTTCATTAGAATTGTGACAGTCTTTCAGTCTGCAGTAAAGATCCTTGCAGCAATATCTTCTAGCAACCAGTCCACTCCTGGCAGAAGGTTGTGTCCTGTCACTGCACTGCAACCAATGATGCACCAGTGGTGGTTTTTGATTTCGTTCAGGCCCAAAGCCTGCAAATTTATAGTTTGTTTTGAGAACATTGTTGGGAAGGGGGGAAAAAAAGCACTAACCTCTTGGATTGCATCTTTAGACAAAGCACCAGGTAAATCCTGCTTGTTAGCAAACACCAACAAAGTAGCACCTAATAATCTCTGCAAAGAAAAAACGGCACATCAAAATTGATTTAATTGAAGATGCAATCACCGCCTGAGTGACCTCTTCCAGCAGCAGTTTGTGGAGCTCCTGCCTGCAGTCCTCCATGCGTTGTCTGTCTGCACTGTCCACCACCCACACCAGGCCGTCTGTGCTCTCGAAGTAGTTCCTCCAGTACGAGCGCAGGGACTTCTGACCGCCCACGTCCCAAATGTTCAGCTTGAAGCTAAAACGATGCAAAACATGAGTGGGTTTACGTGCTCCATGAACCGGAAGTGAAATGCTCTTATCTGCGTCTTTGCAAGATGAGCGCCTTACTGTCTGTGCTCCAGCGTGATGATCCTGAAGCCAAGTGTCGGCGGGATGGTGCTGATGTCCTCGCCGTTCAACTTCTTCACCACTGTGGTTTTCCCCGCGTTGTCCAAACCCCTGCGTGAGCCAGGTCAGGGAATCCAAGGCCAGATGCTGACTATCGTGCTGTTACAAAATGCTTACTTTAAACCCTTACGCACTTTCCAAATGTAACTTATTTGCCACTAGTACACGCAATCATGTGTTGCTAATTGCCATGCACGGATAAAGCAAGTACACGCAGCTTTAATGCTACTGTTAGCTCTGCCGGCACACTCAAAGGATACAATATCAGCAGTCTCATCTCCCGCTCTTTCTGCTTCATCTTCTTCAAAATAGTCAGTAATCCCATCGCGATGGTGTCTCGGTTTGCCGATCAATACAAGCGGCTGTTCTTGATGCTGCTTTCTGCTGTTCTTAGCATCTCTTTTGTAGAAACGGTCGGCAAGAAAGCAGCCACTTGCCAGCTCTATAAGTCCCGCCCCCTACGCCGCGTCCGATTGGTCCAATTTTCACATGGCCCAAGTTGATTGATCAAAGATGACGTCGCTTTATGCATTAAAAAGTGCGGTCGTTGCACGACGCTGTTTCCTGTTATGCGCCCTCTTGTGGCCATAGTACCAATTACAACAAATTGGAATTTATGAATAAATGTTTACATACAATACGAATATATTTTTTTGCTTGAATGTATTGCATCGTGCTGTTTACAACTCCTAAAAATATTATTACATGTATACATACATAGACAAACATGCGATTCAGAGGGTTATAAAGTCTACACAAAAAATAATCTACTGCCCCCTGCCCCCTGCCCCTCTGAGGGATTTACACAACACCCGTTGCCTCAACAAAGCAAAAAACATTACCAAGGACAGCACACACCCTGGCTTCCACCTGTTCGACTTGCTACCATCAGGCAGGTGCATCAGAGCCAGAACAAACAAGATCAGAGACAGCTTCTTTCCCAAAGCTGTCACCATGTAGAACTTTAAAGGCCTACTGAAACCCACTACTACCCACCACGCAGTCTGATAGTTTATATATCAATGATGAAATATTAAAATTGCAACACATGCCAATACGGCCTTTTTAGTTTACTAAATTGCAATTTTAAATTTCCCGGGAGTTTCTTGTTGAAAACGTCTAATGATGACGTGTACGCAAGATGTCACGGATTTTCAGGAAGTATGAGCGCTGCACACAGCTAAAAGTTGTCTGCTTTAACGGCATAATTAGTATTTTGGACATCTGTGTTGCTGAATCTTTTGCAATTTGTACAATTAATATTGGAGAAGTCACAGTAGAAAGATGGAGTTGGGAAGCTTTAGCCTTTAGCCACACAAACACACGGTGATTCCTTGTTTAAAATTCCTGGAGGTGAAACTTTCTTATGGATCAGAGCGCGGTCAAGCCAAAATGGATCCCTACCGAATGTCAATCAGCAGGTTTCGGTGAGAAAATTGTGGTTAAAAAGTCAGTTCTTACAGGAGAAAAGCTGAGCTTGTGCCGTCGACTCCCCTGAGACACTGCGCGTGGAGACACCCTTCCGACTATCAGGTACTATTTAACTCACTAAAACACTAGCAACACAATAGGGATTTCCCAGAATTAACCTATTAAATGTGTCTAAAAACATTGGAATCCGTCCCAATGCAATCACGTTTTTTCTTTTTTTTTTTTTCCTAGTCCGTCGCTATCTATATCAATATCTTCAAACACGAATCTTTCATCCTCGCTCAAATTAATGGGGAAATTGTCGTTTTCTTGGTCCGAATAGCACTTTTTGTTGGAGGCTCCCATTAAAATCAATGTGAATATGTGACGAGCCCCCACATGTGTGACGTTATCGTCTGCGACTTCCGGTAGAGGCAAGGCATTTCTCTTAGCACCGAAAGTTGCAAACTTTATCGTGGATGTTCTCTACTAAATCCTTTCAGCAAAAATATGGCAATGTCGCAAAATGATCAAGTATGACACATAGAATGGACCTGCTATCCCTGTTTGAATAAGAAAATCTCATTTCAGTAGGCCTCTAACTTATAATAATAATAATTCACCCCTATACAATATCATGCCCTAATACCCTACTGTGCAATACTACCCTTCGAGTGCAATACGTCCGACACTAATTGTTATTTATTACTTCGGTACTCTTGTCTTGTTCTGTATATTGTACAGTATTTTGTATTTCTATAGTGTTTTGTATATTGTACAGGATGGCTTATTATTTTTATTGGATAGTAGTCTGTTTATTTCCATTGTTAGTTTTTTTCCTTTATTACCTCTTGTGTTATTTATTTCACCCACATTTGTTCCCACTACCACACCTTAAATTGGAGTCTTTAATCTCGTTATATGCAAATATAATGACAATAAAGTCCATTCCATTCTATTATGTATGTTTTGCTGGTGCTACTTTCAGTGCGTAAACACATTTGTTAATGCAGCTAACTATCCATTTCTACCGCTTGTCCCTTTTGGGGTTGCGGGGGGTCGCTGGAGCCTATCTCAGCTGCATTCGGGCGGAAGGCGGGGTACACCCTGGACAAGTCACTACCTCATGGCAGGTCCAACACAGATAGACAGACAACATTCACACTATATGTCCAATAATAGCCACACTTTAATTCAGTAGGTCAAGAGGGATGTGCATTTTCTGCCTTAAGCACATTTGCACTTTGGCTAAAGCACTTTTCTTTACTACAATTGTTACTTTATTCCTGATCTGTCATGCCGCAACCTACTGTTATATATGAGTCTTTGTTTTATTATTATCTCTCAGCCTCTGTTTTTTATTTATTCATATTAAACATATTTGTATTAGATAACTAATGGCTAAAGAATTTAGACATTATTCACTACTTTTCAACAAATAACGAAAAAACCCATATGTGACCCCATGATCCGTGGGGGCCCTCTTTAGCGCAGACAAGCTTGTGTGAAATGTCAATTATTGAATGAGGGGGTTGCTTCATTGAACATTTCCTGCAAATGTATCCCTCTTGCTGCTTTCTGCTCTGTCACTAATAATATAGTATCAAATTTTTCCAAACATTCTTATTGTCTACCATGACTCAAAGTGTTAGTTCTGGGCTGGTAATTAAATGTACAGGGATTTAATCCTGGTCAGTATTACCCGCAGCTTTGTTTTCCTTACATTAAATTTGTTATTTAGCACTAAATCATGCGTTGTTTTTTTGTTCTTTTTAGCACAACACAATCATAAAAGTAAATTCACGTCGTTTGGCGTAAATAAAGTGTGAAAGAATGTTGTAATGAGGGATGACACCCCAAATTAAAATTCTGCGTGAATTGACCGTATAGTCCTCACCACTTTTTTCATTCTTGGTATGAATACATTTGCAGAACCTCAGAAGTGGAGTGTCGAAGTTTTTCGTCAAAGAGACCATTCAAAGTCTGCCACATAAAACGGGTGCCGTGACCCGGATCATTTGGTCAGCCGATCGCCGAGGTTCAGCTGTGCCGTCTGTGGTGTGAAGTTGTTAGACCTGTGATCCATGTTAGCAGCTGAAATTAGTAATGGTACTCTGAAACAAAAATATTTATAACCTTGAACACTTGTGAAAATCATATTTGTATAATTTACACTTTCCTGTATAAATAAATAAAATGACAAATGGGTTGTACTTGTATAGCGCTTTTCTACCTTCAAGGTACTCAAAGCACTTTGACACTACTTCCACATTTACCCATTCACACACTGATGGAGGGAGCTGCCATGCAAGGCGCCAACCAGCACCCATCAGGAGCAAGGGTGAAGTGTCTTGCTCAGGACACAACGGACGTGACGAGGTTGGTACTAGGTGGGATTTGAACCAGTGACCCTCGGGTTGCGCACGGCCACTCTCCCACTGCGCCACACCGTATACCTCTCTTATTTTCTTTTTAAAGGCCTACTGAAACCCACTACTACCGACCACGCAGTCTGATAGTTTATATATCAATGATGAAATATTAACATTGCAACACATGCCAATACGGCCTTTTTAGTTTACTAAATTGCAATTTTAAATTTCCCACGAAGTATCCTGTTGAAAACATTGTGTGCGCGTGACATCACGGATTGTAGCGGACATGTTCTTCCAGCACCGCTCACGGTTAAAAGACGTCTGATTAATTGCATAATTACACAGTATTCTGGACATCTGTGTTGCTGAATCTTTTGCAATTTGTTCATTTAATAATGGAGACGTCAATGAAGAAAGATATAGGTAGGAAGCGGTGTAATTACAGCTGCCTTTAGCAACACAAACACAGCCGGTGTTTCCTTGTTTACATTCCCGAAGGTGAAGCTTTACTATGGAACAGAGCGGTCACACGACCTTTGCTTACAACTGCACTGCCCATGAGTCAACTGGGTATGCTCCCATTTACCTAATGTATGGACGGATTCCCAAACTACCTGTGGATATCATGTTCCACACACTGGAAAAAGACAACAACATTGTGGACTATAATACCTACATCAAGCGCATGAGGAATGATCTAAGATAAGCCCTCACTCTGGCCAGGGCCGATGCTGAATTCAGCCGGCGACGTCAAGCAGACCTGTACAACTGAGCAACTAAGGGTGCAGACATTGAGGAGGGATATCGTGTTCCTTTAGCGAACCGATTCGGTTGTGGTCACAGCAAATTAGCTCACAGGTGGGAGTCCACCCTATACACTGCTGGTCTCCAAAGATTCAAGGTGCCACACTTACCGGATCGCACACCCTGACACAGGGCATGAGAAAATAATCCACAGAAACCTGATTTTGCAGGCCAACTTTCTGCCAGTTGAGGTTGAGCGTGGGAGTGTGTCCTTTGACAGAGATTTTGAACAAAGTCATGGGCTTCAAATGATTGGTAGCAGTGACTTGGTTTCTTTACCTGAGTTGAAGCAATTAGAACAAACTGCCAGCTGGGTATAGCAGAGACCATTACCCTCAATAGTTCTCATGGCAATAGAAGACATACCTGCTGACCTTTCTCAAATTCCCCCTGTTAATGCTGAACTGGAATCCCAAAGCACACAGTGTTGTGATAGTGTTAGTGCTTGCATGAGCACCGAGCCAGAGAGTCTAGTGCATGGGTGTCAAACTCTGGCCCGTTGTGTAATTTCATTTGGCCCTTGAGGCAATAATAAATTAACATTAGAGCTGGCCCGCCGGTTATATACAGTGGCGGTGCCGCTGTATCACCGCATTCAACGCTAATTCTCATACTTGCCAACCCTCCCGATTTCTCCAAGAGAATCCCGAATTTCAGTGCCTCCCCCGAAAATCTCCCGGGGCAACCATTCCCCCGAATTTCCACCCGGACAACAATATTGGGGGCGTGCCTTAAAGGTACTGCTTTTAGCATCCTCTAAAACCTGTCGTCACGTCCGCTTTTCCTCCATACAAACAGCGTGCCGGCCCAGTCACGTAATATATACGGCTTCTACACACACACACAAGTGAATGCCATGCATACTTGGTCAACAGCCATACAGGTCACACTGAGGGTGGCCGTATAAACAACTTTAACACTGTGAACCCACACCAAACAAGAATGACAAACACATTTCGGGAGAACATCTGCACCGTAACACAACATAAACACAACAGAACAAATACTCAGAACCCCTTGCAGCACTAACTCTTCCGGGACGCTACAATATACACCCCCGCTACCAACAAAACTCAATTTTGCATGTCACGATAAAGTTATATAAGCCTTGCTTGTTCAATATTCAACGCAAAACTTGTTTGGGTCCCTATTAAAAGGTTAAGTTGTTCAACTTTGGCCCGCGGCTTTTTTCAGTTTAGAATTTTGGCCCACTCTGTATTTGAGTTTGACACCCCTGGTCTAGTGAGTCCAGTGAGTCATATCAGGACCAGAGTCGGTCGAATTGTAAAGCCTGTAAATAGACTTATCCATAACATGACACAAAGAAATACGAAAGCAGGCTTAAGGGTCAATGAGTTTGCCAGGACTTTATTCGCGTAAGCTACAACAAGCTGCTGTCACTTAGTGTACTACTAGTACAGATTTCACCTTGGTTCAACCTTAAAGGTTGGCATCTTACGAAATTGTGTATATGGCATTTTCTTAAGCCAAGTGGGTAATTTCAAGTTTGGCCAGCTTCTGTATTTTACTTTACCTTTGCTGGGAGCAGGGGCGTCGCCAGACATATTTCACTGGGGCACGTGCCCCACTGTTGATCTGCAGTGCCCCAGTAAAAATTTCACCAATAAAAAAAAACGCTTCAGAGTTTTAAGTCTACATAACATAGACAACAGCGCACATACTACTTAGTATGGTAATTGATTGGTACTGTATTCACTCCACGAAACAGTGAGCAAATGGCTACTTAATATGGTAATTTATTCACGTGTGAATCGAGACTTCGGTTGAGAGAGAGAGAGAGAGAGGGGGGATTCGAATCACTGCGTGAGGTAGGTGACGTTAGCCAAAAACAATTTGTTAATTACAATATTTTGATTTTGATTTGACTCAAACTGTAACTCCTAGATGGATTTAAGAAAGTTATTCGCCCGCAGCAGAGAAAAGCGAGGAATGAGAGATGTAAGTGAAGTCCTAGCTAGCTAGGCAACATCATTGTCTTAAGTTGATGCTAAGTTAGCTAACATTATTCCTTGTATCAAGACAAACATATTCATTTGCTGTACGAGCTGTCGGGGGAATTTCCAATGAACATGAAACATAATGCTGGTTCTGCATCAATGATGATTTGGAGTAAGCATGTGTGAGTTGAGTGCTTCTCAAATGGTTTATCTTCAGGAAGGAAAACACTTTCCCATATCATCAAGTCGTGAGCCAAATTTTTAAATCATTCAAGTTTATTTCACAGAAAAATAGCACAGTAGACTTGTCTTGTTAATCGGTGTGACTTTGACTAAAATAATCTCGTTTTGTCACCAGAAAAATGGCTACAGTTAAAGCATCTGGTTTTGTATCCAGAAAAAATAGTAACATTTCTGTATTTGTTTTCAGAAAGATGGCTGAAAATATCGGGTTTTGTTGCCCCATTTAGATTTTTAAAAAATATATTTCCATGTCTCCTGAGTCCTCCTCCAACTTGTTAGTTGGTTTGCCTTTTGCGAAAATACTCACTAATAGTCACTAGAAAAATGGCTAAAAATATCAGGTTTTGTTGCCACAATTTGATTTTTTTCTCCCTAAACTTTTTTTTTTTCATGCACACATCTGACTGCGACTCACTGAAAATGACACACAATCCACTTTTATGTCACGACCCAGCAGTTGGGAACCACTGGTCAACTGTATAACAGTTACTGTAATATTTCCATGTCTGTCCAGAGTGATTGACCACTTTGCAAAAATTAAAAGGAGACGTTACAGTTTACTTCTCAGAAAATGATTCCCTGAACAGACACACAACAGTTGTTCATTTATTCTACTACTTTGGCTTTATTATTTTGTGTATATTTTATAGTTTTGTATATCTGAAATAGGATTAGCCACATTGCCATAAATGGAAATTAAATAATATAAAAGAACCCAGAGATGTAGGGGTGCTTTATTTTTTGTTTTACTTTTGTAGATGTTAAATTTGCAGATGATTACTGCAATATATATTTCAAAAAGATTCATTGCTCTTCCTTTTTGCTTTTACCAGTAGCAGTTTAGAAGTCTGGAGTAAAAAAGTGCACAAGTAGGTCAAATGCATTAGTTAATTTCAGGTGGTTAATCAAAGATCCATACAACATAATCTGATATGATTTCATAGTTTAAAGCACTATTTATGTATTATTTTATGATAAATATGTGCTAAAAATGTTTTTCCTTGCGCGCTTTGCACGCTCACATGAATTATTTGTGCCCCAGGTGTATCCCAGTACAGTATTAGGTCTAGTGACGCCCCTGGCTGGGAGACATGTGTGTCGCGCAGAGACGTTTTTATGAATGCTTGTACTTGTGCTAGTTTTATGAATTTTAACTCACCTTGAGCAGTTTTGTGAAGTTCAGAGGGGAGTATTTTATATAGCTGAGTGGAAAAGCGCTTTTCAAAGTTGTATTATTTTGTCGGTGTGTGAACCTTCTCAAAGCCTGCCTGTTTTGTTCTGGCGTGGGAAAAAAATATGTAGATATCCGTCCGGTTGTTGCAAGGAGGACTTTTAATAGCGACGCACACTGGGGGACGCGCGTGTTTGTCGACAGAACGTGAAGCTGGGAAGACGTGCCGCAGTCTTTCTGCTCCTTTAACGAGCTGACTGTATTTGGAGGCTTTTGATTTTGCTTTGTACTGATGGTGACTTATTTAGGGCTATTTTTATAATGTATTAAATTAAAGCTCTTTTGTCAAGTCTGGTTGGGGGGAAATTTGCCATGTTGATGTTCTCCCTCCTTGTCATGTGGTTTGCTCTGAAAGCAGACAGTAGAACTGCTGATGCTGACGTGTGTGCTTGAATTGACCGTGTCCTCCTTGCCACTTTTTTTAGTCTTAGGGAAAATTAATTTGCAGAATCTCAGAAATGGAGGGTCGAAGTTTTCCGTCAAAGAGACCATTCAAAGTCTGCAACACATGTTGTAATTGTGCTCTTTTCGAGGGGCTATGCACTAATTAAATTGACTTTAGTTATAGTTGATTTAAACTTAGACAACCATTATTGAGCCACAAGGGAAATTGTTCAACACAGTAGCTCAGTTACAAAGGATGGAAAGTGTAAGGATAAAAATGATAATGCAGGTATAAAGTAGACACAAAATGTACCGCAGTAGCAATATAAAATATAACATATATGTAATATTTACGTATTATCTATACAGTTTATGATATATACTGATACAGTATTACGGTGGCTTCGGGGTTAGTGCATATGCCTCACAAGACAAAGGTCCTGAGTAGTCTGGGGTTCAATCCCGGGCTTGGGATCTTTCTGTGTGGAGTTTGCATGTTATCCCCGTGATTGTGTGGGTTCCCTCCGGGTACTCCGGCTTCCTCCCACCTCCAAAGACATGCACCAGGGGATAGGTTGTTTGGCAAGACTAAATTGGCCCTAGTGTGTGAATGCGAGTGTGAATGTTGTCTGTCTATCTGCGTTGGCCCTGCGATGAGGTGGCGACTTTTCCAGGGTGTACTCCGCCAACCGCTCGAATGCAGCTGAGATAGGAAGGGACAAGCGGTAGAAATTGGATGGATCGAATACATAACTAGAAAATTCCAGCGGAAATGTTGATGGGCCTGCTACCTGTGTCCTGGACCTCTGGCCGGGGGTCGGTGGAATCCGCCGTACTTATTAGATGTGCCGAGTGTCTGAATCCATGAGTTTTAGGTGTAACCAGAGGTGGGTAGAGTAGCCAGAAATTGTACTCAAGTAAGAGTACTGTTACTTTAGAGATTTATTACTCAAGTAAAAGTAAGGAGTAGTCACCCAAATATTTACTTGAGTAAAAGTAAAAAGTAGGTTGTGAAAAAACTACTCAAGTACTGAGTAACTGATGAGTAACCTGTTTATTTAATGATTACGGCAACAAATAATGCAAACAAACATAAAAATAGCAATGAGCAAATTCAGAGCCAGGAATATCTCTTAAGCAACTAAAACAATATTATATATTAAATAATAGTACATTAAAATAAAAAAAAATTAAGGCAAATTGGGCCACAATAACTTAACAGCACCATAGGGCTCAGTAGGCATTCATTGATTGATTGATTTAAACTTGTATTAGTAGATTGCACAGAACAGTACATATTCTGTACAATTGACCTCTAAATGGTAACACCCCAATAGGTTTTTCAACGTTAATCAATTACTTAATAAATGACCAAGTCGAGGTGATCTACCTCATATATACATACACACACATAGCATATATATGTATATGTATATATATATATATATGTATATGTATATATATATATATATATATATATATATATATATATATATATATACACACACATATATATATATATATATATATATATATATACATTTATATATACAGTATATAATTTATATTTATTTATTTTGCCGTTTTTGTTCACATGTTAAAGGTGTTTTAATGAATATACATGCATGTTTAACATATAGATTGCTATCTTTAATGAAGACAAGAATATAAGTTGGTGTATTACCTGATTCTGATGACGTGCTTTGATTGGAATCAGACAGTATAGTGCTGATAAGTCCCGGTTTTCAAATGGAGGAGAAAAAAAGTTCCTCCTTCCTGTCTAATACCACATGAAAGTCGTTGGTTTTTGGCATCTTATTTGTCCAGCTTCCATATTAGTTTTTATACACTTTACAAGAAATACATTGGCGGCAAACTCCGTTGCTTGCTAGCTTGTTTGCGCTGGCTTTCGGAGACTCTTATTTTGTTAGCGCAGGCGCGATGGAGCGGCGCTTTTATTGTGAAGACAGGAACTGTGCGATCAGTCTTTAGGCTTTTGACGGGAAGTACGGTTGAAACAAAAAGTTTCTTTTTTCCTTTACACTTTTGATTGATTGGTTGATTGATTGAAACTTTTATTCGTATATTGCACAGTACAGTACATATTCCGTACAATCGACCACTAAATGGTAACACCCGCATAAGTTTTTCAACATGTCGGGTTCAACGTGTGACGGTCACGTGACCACATGGCTCTGTTTGATTGGTCTAACGTCACTAGTGACTGCATTTGATTGGTGAAACGCAAGCATGCGTAGTTCCTACTTTGAATGCGTGTATGACAAAGACAAAACAAACAAAACGTGCATTAACAGATCGATAAAAAAATTAGCGAGTAGCGACCTGATTGCAGATAAATGGAGCGGAGTAAAAGTAGCCTTTCTTCTCTATAAATTTACTCAAGTAAAAGTAAAAGTATGTTGCATAAAAACTACTCTTAGAAGTACAATTTATCCCAAAAGTTACTCAAGTAGATGTAACGGAGTAAATGTAGCGCGTTACTACCCACCTCTGGGTGTAACTGTACAAAATGAGCTACAGAGCTAGCCTGAAACAGTAGCATGTTTACATAAAAATGCTAACACTTAGCACGTGTGCTAACGATAGCATGATTACAGTCAGCATGTTTCATATACCAAGTTATTTGACTCAAAGGTGTATGGCTGTGTGTATAAAAAAAAAAAGTGTAAAAGTAGATAACAAAAGTAGCAAGTTTAAATTTAAGCGACCACCCGCGACCCCAAAAAATGGATGCTTACACAATATATAACAGTTACCATGTACAATAATACAGTACATGTAACAGCTGCAGCATAACATAAGAGAGTAGATTTGTCAAGTAGATTTTAGAGAAAGAGAAAGAGAGATTTGAGGTACCGTACAAATGTTTTGAGCTAAAGGCCTACTGAAATGAGATTTTCTTATTCAAACGGGGATAGCAGGTCCATTCTATGTGTCATACTTGATCATTTCGCGATATTGCCATATTTTCGCTGAAAGGATTTAGTAGAGAACATCCACGATAAAGTTCGCAAGTTTTGGTGCTGATAAAAAAGCTTCGCCTTTACCGGAAGTCACAGACGATGATGTCAGAAGGGTGAGGGCTCCTCACGTCCTCACATTGTTTATAACGGGAGCCTCCAGCAGCAAGAGCTATTTTGGACAGAGAAAACGACAATTTCCCCATTAATTTGAGCGAGGATGAAAGATTTGTGTATGATGATATTGATAGCGAAGGACTATAAAAAAAAAAAAGTTAAAAAAAAAAAGGCGATTGCATTGGGATGGATTCAGATGTTTGTAGACACATTTACTAGGATAATTATGGGAAATCCCTTATCTTTCTATTGTGTTGCTAGTGTTTTAGTGAGATTAAATAGTACCTGATGGTCGGAGGGGTGTGTCCACGGGTGTCTTGAGCCCAGTGTCTGAGGGAAGTCACGGCAGATACAAGGACGGCGCAAACTCTACAGATCTCCGGTAAGAGGCGACTTTTTAACACAATATTCTCACCGAAACCTGCCGGTTGACAAGTGGTCGGGATCCATGTTCGCTTGACCGCTCTGATCCATAGTAAAGCTTCACACCCGGGAATTTTAAACAAGGAATCACCGTGTGTTTGTGTGGCTAAAGGCTAAAGCTTCCCAACTATATCTTTCTACTTTGACTTCTCAATTATTAATTGAACAAATTGCAAAAGATTCAGCAACACAGATGTCCAGAATACTGTTTAATTGCGCGATGAAAAGAGACGACTTTTAGCCGTAAGTGGTGCTGCGCTAATATTTCCTGACAGTCCGTGACATCACGCGCACGCGTCATCATTCCACAACGTTTTCAACAAGAAACTCCGCGGGAAATTTAAAATTGTAATTTAGTAAACTAAACCGGCCGTATTGGCATGTGTTGCAATGTTAATATTTCCTCATTGATGTATAAACTATCAGACTGCGTGGTCGGTAGTAGTGGGTTTCATTAGGCCTGTAGGAGCTCCATCATAGAACCAATTAAGCTCGTAAATGGAGGTAGTGCTCTACCCCAGTGGTTCTCAACCTTTTTTCAGTGATGTACCCCCTGTGAACATTTTTTTTAATTCAAGTACCCCCTAATCAGAACAAAGCATTTTTGGTTGAAAAAAAGAGATACAAAAGTAAAATACAGCACTATGTCATCAGTTTCTGATTTATTAAATTGTATAACAGTGCAAAATATTGCTCATTTGTAGTGGTCTTTCTTGAATTATTTGAAAAAAAAGATATAAAAAAAAACAACTAAAAACTTGTTGAAAAATAAACAAGTTATTCAATTATAAATAAAGATTTCTACACATAGAACTTAGTAATCAACTTAAAGTGTCTCTTTGGGGATTGTAATAGAGATCCATCTGGATTCATGAACTTAATTCTAAACATTTCTTCACAAAAAAAGAAATCCTTAACATCAATATTTAGGAAACATGTCCACAAAAAATCTAGCTGTCAACACTGAATATTTCATTGTTGCATTTCTTTTCACAGTGTATGAACTTACATTCATTTTTTGTTGAATAATTATTCCATAAATATAATTGTAAAGGATTTTTGAAATGTGTATTTTTAGAATACTTTTGAAAAATCTCTCGTACCCCTTGGCATACCTTCAAATACCCCCAGGGGTACGCGTACCCCCATTTGAGAACCACTGCTCTACCCTACAGGGTAATTCTGTTTCAAAGGTTGCTTTTGGCGTCCTCTTGTGGTGAAAGTAGGAGAAGCAGCCAAAGACGTCGCAAGGCAATTATTGTAATTTTAAAACTGAGCTCTGCACTTTTGGATTATACGCATCACTTTGACGAAGGTAAATAGTATTACATAAAAATAATATTACTTTGAGTATTGATAATAAAAAATGAAAAAACTGACGTAAATTAGCGTCCCTAAGCCACGCCCATTTCACACGTTGCCCCACGAGTGTGCGCTTGCGCCAGATGACGGAGGACGGATCCAGATCGAGGTCACCAAATTCCCGTCTTGCTCGAGTTTTAAAATAAAAGGAAAGTGAAAGCGGACGCCTGTTACGTCACAGGCTGACGCTCTTGCCTGGACTTGGTCCCAAACACCGGCTTTCACAGAGGCTGCAGATCCTCTTCCCTGCAGTGCAGTGTGCAACTCAGTGGGTCAGAGAGGTTGAAGGTTCCACACTTGTTGCAGAGAAATGTTTGCACGGTGCTGGTACTGAAATGTCCCCTCTCTTCATGGAGACCTGCTACCAGCCTGCCAGTCCTGGATCTGCTGAAGGACACTCGGTAAGTCTAGCTCCTTCACTCGCTTTTCAGATCCTGTCCTCACATGATTTGGCTATAGTGGTGTAAGAAGTGGACATGAGCAGTTATCCAACAATGTTTGTTATTGTGGTGGACGAAATATGATAATAACACCTTAAAATATTCTGCTTTTTCGAGTGCAGAAGGTGTGGTTTGTACTCTGTTTGCTACAAGACGATTTCATGTACATTTCAAAGCAATGTTACCAAATATTTGGTTTTGTTGGCTTTTTACAGTCCTTTGTGTACCGTATGCGTCTATATACTGTCTGTGTGGGTATATTTGTATTAATGTATAAATGTATATACGCAGTGACGTGCAGTCAGGGGCGGCAGGTGAGGCCTATCATGGAAAGAAAAACATTAAAAAAAAAAAAAAAAAATTATATTGTTATATGTATCCAGTGGTTATACTATAAAGTTATTTTCCATTTAACTTCACCAGTTTTAAATTATTTTTTATTCAAAATCGCTTAATTTTCACATTAGCCATTCAAATACTGAGAATTACTCGCACTAGCTGTGAGTGAGTCACTCCCGTGGATTGCGCAATGACTCGGCTAACTGCTGTCTGCTGTGCAGTGAGACCGTATTGCTATATGAATTATTTTATACATTTCCATAGTTTAGTTAGCTGAGGTATATAATCCATCCATCCATCCATCATCTTCCGCTTATCCGAGGTCGGGTCGCGGGGGCAACAGCCTAAGCAGGGAAACCCAGACTTCCCTCTCCCCAGCCACTTCGTCTAGCTCTTCCCGGGGGATCCCGAGGCGTTCCCGGGCCAGCCGGGAGACATAGTCTTCCCAACGTGTCCTGGGTCTTCCCCGTGGCCTCCTACCGGTTGGACGTGCCCTAAACACCTCCCTCGGGAGGCGTTCGGGTGGCATCCTGACCAGATGCCCGAACCACCTCATCTGGCTCCTCTCGATGTGGAGGAGCAGCGGCTTTACTTTGAGCTCCTCCCGGATGGCAGAGCTTCTCACCCTATCTCTAAGGGAGAGACCCGCCACACGGCGGAGGAAACTCATTTCGGCCGCTTGTACCCGTGATCTTATCCTTTCGGTCATGACCCAAAGCTCATGACCATAGGTGAGGATGGGAACGTAGATCGACCGGTAAATTGAGAGCTTTGCCTTCCGGCTCAGCTCCTTCTTCACCACAACGGATCGGTACAACGTCCGCATTACTGAGGACGCCGCACCGATCCGCCTGTCGATCTCACGATCCACTCTTCCCTCACTCGTGAACAAGACTCCTAGGTACTTGAACTCCTCCACTTGGGGCAGGGTCTCCTCCCCAACCCGGAGATGGCACTCCACCCTTTTCCGGGCGAGAACCATGGACTCGGATTTGGAGGTGCTGATTCTCATTCCGGTCGCTTCACACTCGGCTGCGAACCGATCCAGCGAGAGCTGAAGATCACGGTCAGATGAAGCCATCAGGACCACATCATCTGCAAAAAGCAGAGACCTAATCCTGCGGTATATAATGTACAGTGTATTTTGTCTAAAACTGTAGGTGTGTAACGTATTTCTTGTGCTGGGCAATCATAAAACTGCTGCAAAACACGTACAATGTGAGGCACCTGTTCTCCGGCCTCCTGGTGGTAGTGGGCGCTAGTGATCCCAGAGATCATTCTTGCACTACTAGGCTAGGCCGATGCTGGTATGTTTTAAAGTTGTCGTTTGCCTGCATATCGTAAAAACAACCGTCCAAAATTTTACAACTAATTTTAAACTTATAGGTGCCGACCATCAGGGCCGAGTTGCGACGAAAGAGTGTGTCGATGTTGAGATATTATGCCGAGTTGGTAAGTGAATTTGTTTGCTAATAGTAGCTACTAGCCGTACCCATGTATTTTCAATGGGCGGTTAGCATCGGGTTTTAATCCCGTTTCCTCCAATGTTTCTGATCCGATTGAATTTATATTCATGTGGAGTCTTTATTTTTGGTACTTAAGTATGATGACTGAGTATTGTGGCGTTTTAAGGCCATCTGCATTTTTTATGCTACAGTAAAGACAATGAATGAACACGGCCGCTGGAGCGCGGTTACACCTGTCATAGTGACAACACTGTGTACTGACGTGTTTGTTATTTTCTACATACATGTGATTATTTAAAATTGTTAATGCTAGCAGTATTTTCGCTAATAATGATAATAATAATAAGTGTAATTTATTTATACTACACTATACTAGCTAAAGTACCTGCTACATTAAGTTAAATTACCAATGATTGTCACACACACACTAGGTGTGGTGAAATTTGTCCTCTGCATTCGACCCATTCCCTTATTCAACCCCTGGGAGGTGAGGGGAGCAGTGATCAGCAGCAGCCGGGAATAATTGTTGGTGTTGTAACCCTCAATTCCAACCCTTGATGCTGAGTGCCAAGCAGGGAAGAATGCTGGTATGAGCTTTTAAACATAACCCGTTAACTACTGCCAATCAATAGTGTTCATGTGTTTATAAATCTGACTGTGATGAAGTCAGTGCCTCACCAGCCATGAACCTCACCGCACGTCACTGTGTATACGTATATACATACAGTCGCGATCAAAAGTTTACATACACTTGTAAAAAACATAATGTCATGGCTGTCTTGAGTATACAATAATTTCTACACCTCTTATTTTTTGTGATGGAGTGATTGGAGCACATTCTGTACTTGTTGGTCACAAAAAAAAAAATCATGAAGTTTGGTTCTTTTATGAATTTATTATTAGTCTACTGAAAATGTGACCAAATCTGCTGGGTCAAAAGTATACATACAGCAATGTTAATATTTGCTTACATGTCCCTTGGCAAGTGTCACTTCAATAAGGCGCTTTTGGTAGCCATCCACAACCTTCTGGTTGAATTTTTGGCCACTCCTCTTGACAAAATTGGTGCTGTTCAGCCAAATGTGTTGGAGTTTCTGACATGGACTTGTTTCTTCAGCATTGTCCACATGTTTAAGTCAGGATTTTGGGAAGGCAATTCTAAAACCTTAATTCTAGTCTGATTTAGCCATTCCTTTACCACTTTTGACTTGTGTTTGAGGTCATTGTCCTTCCTGTTGGTACACCCAACTGCGCCCAAGACCCAACTTCCGGGCTGATGATTTTAGGTTGTTCTGAAGAATTTGGAGGTAATCCTCCTTTTTCATTGTCCCATTTACTCTCTGTAAAGCACCAGTTCCATTGGGAGCAAAACAGGCCCAGAGCATAATACTAGAACCTCCATGCTTGATAGTAGGCTTGGTGTTCCTGGGATTAAAGGCCTCACCTTTTCTCCTCCGAACATATGGCTGGGTATTGTGGCCACACAGTTCAATTTATGTTTCATCTGACCACATAACTTTCCTCCAGAAGGTTTTATCTTTGTCCATGTGAGGTCAGATGAAACAAAAATTGAGCTGTTTGGCCACAATACCCAGCAATATGTTTGGAGGAGAAAAGGTGAAGCCTTTACACATATATATATGTATATATATATGTATATATATATATATATATATATATATATATATATATATATATATATATATGTATGTATATGTATATATATATATATATATATATATATATATATATATATGTATGTATATGTATATATATGTATGTAGGTGTGGGAAAAATCACAAGACTACTTCATCTCTACAGAACTGTTTCATGAGGGGTTCTCCCAATCATCAGGAGATTTTAATGGAAGCATTCACATACAATGGTTTGTATAGGGCACAGAGTGGGTGGGACAAGGCAGGCGTAGGGTGTGGTGATTGGATCATGTGTTACCTAGGAGGTGTTTCCGTCTGTGGCGGCATGTAGAAATTATTTCACTGCGCTTGTTGAGGGATGACCGGTCTGGATGATATATAATAAACAGTTTCTCTTTTAAGCATAGGTTGCATCTTTTATTACCACTGTTGTAAGGTGTGCTGGATGCAAGAATTTGCCATGTTATTGAATATTCAACATTATTGTCTTTGAGGTTCCAAATGTGCTTGCTGAGTTCTGTAGAATTCCGCAAAGTCTGGTTTCTAAAGGAGGCCTTGTGATTATTCCATCTGGTTTTAAACGCTCCTTCGGTTAATTCTACGTACGTGTCGGATGTGCTAACACGCAAGGACATTGCGGAATTCTACAGAACTCAGCAAGCACATTTGGAACCTCGAAGACAATAATGTTGAATATTCAATAACATGGCAATATCTTGCATCCAGCACACCTTACAACAGTGGTAATAAAAGATGCAACCTATACTTAAAACAGAAACTGTTTATTATATATCATCTAGACCTGTCATCCCTCAACAAGGGCAGTGAAATAATTTCAACATGCCGCCACAGACGGAAACACCCCCTAGGTACACATGAGCCAATCACCACACCCTACGCCTGCCTGTACTCACCCACTCTGTGCCCTAAATAAACCATTGTATGTGAATGCTTCCATTAAAATCTCCTGATGATTGAGGGAAACCCTCATGAAACAGTTCTGTAGAGATGAAGCAGTCTTGTGATTTTTCCCACACCTACATATTGCGCTCTACCACTGTATCGAGCACTATTCTCTGGATAATCCAATCAAGACATATATATACACATATATATATATATATATATATATATATATATATATATATATATATATATGTCTGTCTAAGATAGATATATATATGCAGATTAGAGTAGTCAAAAGATGACATTAGTTAACTTATGCCATTGATCACAAAAATGAACGCATTAATCATATATGTCATGCAATTTATTTAGACTTTACATGATAAGCGGTAGAAAATGGATGGATGCTCCTTTACCTTATTGACCCTATAATGAAATTGCATTTGTGTCTAAGTATGGAGATCTTTTTTAAGTTAATTTAAATTACGCGAGCCAGTAATAACCTGTGGTTAATCATTATTGATCCAAATTGAAGACTGTGATTCATCTAATTGAAAAAGCACTAATATACATATAGTATAATTCTTTCAATTTTTTTAAATAATACTTTATCTTTCAACCCTTCACAAACCCTGAACACACACAAGTTTGCAGGATACTGTGTATGTTCTTGAAGTATTTGTGGCCTTCCTACAGTCCTCGCAAGAGACAGAGACGGATGGACACATGGCAAAGGATGGACAGACCAAGAGACAACGAAAGAACAGAAACGCCGCCCGTAAGAGCCGCAAAAAACAAATGGAGAGAGCCGATGAACTCCACCAGGTATGCAAACTTAATCCTTTTTTGTATTTTTGTGTCCTTATATTTTAGTTGTGTGTGTGGGTCTGCGTGTGCATGCTTGTGTGTGTGTGTGTGTGTGTGTGTGTGTGTGTGTGTGTGTATGTGCGTGCGTGCGTGCGTGCGTGCGTGCGTGCGTGCGTGCGTGCGTGTGTGTGTGTGTGTGTGTGCAGTGTGGGGCCATTTCTTGTAAGCAGTCTGCTTTAGGAGAAAGAAGGGCTGTCCTTAGCACATCCTGTGCCTCCCACCCCAAACCACCCCACCCACACACACACACACACACACACACACACACACACACACACACACACACACACACACACACACACGCACACTGTATTATGTGAATATTATTACATGTATACTGCTTGGTTGTGATGAATGCATCTGTATGGTGTGTTTATGCACAGTAGGAAATTGTAGTAATAAACACTCACCTAAAGATACCATTAACATGCTGATAGTAATATGATGTTATGCAATATATTACTTATGAGTCATGTCTATTTATTGAATAAGGAAAAGCCCTTTAGTGAACAAGTATATGTCAACAGTGTGTGTGTGTGTGTGTGTGTGTGTGTGTGTGTGCATCCAGACTTTCACTTTCTCTCTCGTCCCCTCTTTCACTTCTGCTCTCTTTGTGAACTTATTGAAGGTCAGTGTGACCTTATCACCATATTATCACTGGGGTTGACTTTTTATAAGAAAGCCCAACTCAGGCCATAAATTGAATGATTTATTTTTTTGTATAAAGATGCATTGGATGTTCCTGAATGTTAACTAAACAGTTTGAACCTTCCTAACCCAAACAACCTTAATGCTTATGTGAGTTGTTGTGTTTTTTTCTACCATCAAAAGTTGTGCGCAAAGTAAATGACTTTCTGTTAGCAGAACCACCAGAGTGGTAGGCAGAGGCGGGAGACCAAAGTGTACAGTCTCCAATTCTTGCAATTTCAAAGTATAAATTGTCCTCGACAGCAGTGGTTCTCAAACTTTTTTCACCAAGTACCAAACACCTCTGAAAACACTTGGCACAATAATGATCAACATTAAATACAGTAGCATAGTAGGCCTAAATATTTATTAAAAACAAGGCTGAGGTTTTATCTAACTAGTATATTTAATATTTTTGGCCACTGTAACATTACACCCAGTTTGAACAGTAACAGTGTGTTGAACTATTTAATTAAGTGATACTTTAGCCCAGTGGTTCTTAACCTTTTTTCAGTGATGTACCCCCTGTGAACATTTTTTTAATTCAAGTACCCCCTAATCAGAGAGAAGCATTTTTGGTTGAAAAAAAGAGATGAATAAGTAAAATACAGCACTATGTCATCAGTTTCTGATTTATTAAATTGTATAACAGTGCAAAATATTGCTCATTTGTAGTGGTCTTTCTTGAACTATTTGTAAAAAAATATTTAAAATAACTGAAAACTTGTTGAAAAATAAACAAGTGATTCAATTATGAATACAGATTTCTACACATAGAAGTTATCATCAACTTAAAGTGCCCTCTTTGGGGATTGTAATAGAGATCCATCTGGATTCATGAACTAAATTCTAAACATTCCTTCACAAAAAAGATATCTTTTACATCAATATTTATGGAACATGTCCACAAAAAATCTAGCTGTCAACACTGAATATTGCATTTCACAGTTTATGAACTTACATTCATATTTTGTTGAAGTATTATTCAATAAATATATTCATAAAGGATTTTTGAATTGTTGCTATTTTTAGAATATTTGTAAAAAATCTCACGTACCCCTTGGCATACCTTCAAGTACCCCTAGGGGTACGCGTACCCCCATTTGAGAACCACGGCTTTAGCGTACCACTAAATAGAGCCCACGTACCAAACCACAGTTTGAGAATCACTGTTCTTCAAGATTTGGAGGCGCACAGAACATCTTGGCACATATTGTCAGAGGTGGATATACATGTTGATGTTGGGATTTTGTAAAGTTTAAAGACCTTTTTTCCCTGTTATTTAAATAAGTCATAAATGTTTATATAAAATAAATATAACCATGAAAGTTCCATAGTAAGGTTGCTTGAATCATATCAGGAATGTCTAAAACTAATAACTACACCCCCTATCAAAAATTACAAATGGTTTGTTCCACCTGGACAGTGGCTAGCCTAGCGTGGAACACATGATTCAACACAGACAACATCAAATATCTCCTTTAAGGGTTCAATCTCACCACCAGCATTTTGGTTTCAAGGATGAAGTGATCAAAAAAAGGTCAAGTTAGGATATATTTACCTGTGGCAGCATGGGAGAAAGTTTCAGTTTTGCATCTCATTACATATAAATGTAATGATCACACTCCTCAGCCTTCCCGGTAAGGTTTATTCAAGGTGTACTGGAGAGGAGGCTACGTCAGATAGTCGAACCTCGGATTCAGGAGGAACAGTGTGGTTTTCGTCCTGGTCGTGGAACTGTGGACCAGCTCTATACTCTCGGCAGGGTTCTTGAGGGTGCATGGGAGTTTGCCCAACCAGTCTACATGTGCTTTGTGGACTTGGAGAAGGCATTCGACCGTGTCCCTCGGGAAGTCCTGTGGGGAGTGCTCAGAGAGTATCGGGTATCGGACTGTCTTATTGTGGCGGTCCGTTCCCTGTACGATCAGTGCCAGAGCTTGGTTCGCATTGCCGGCAGTAAGTCGAACACATTTCCAGTGAGGGTTGGACTCCGCCAAGGCTGTCCTTTGTCACCGATTCTGTTCATAACTTTTATGGACAGAATTTCTAGGTGCAGTCAAGGTGTTGAGGGGTTCCGGTTTGGTAACCGCAGGATTAGGTCTCTGCTTTTTGCAGATGATGTGGTCCTGATGGCTTCATCTGACCGGGATCTTCAGCTCTCGCTGGATCGGTTCGCAGCCGAGTGTGAAGCGACCGGAATGAGAATCAGCACCTCCAAGTCCGAGTCCATGGTTCTCGCCCGGAAAAGGGTGGAGTGCCATCTCCGGGTTGGGGAGGAGACCCTGCCCCAAGTGGAGGAGTTCAAGTACCTAGGAGTCTTGTTCACGAGTGAGGGAAGAGTGGATCGTGAGATCGACAGGCGGATCGGTGCGGCGTCTTCAGTAATGCGGACGTTGTACCGATCCGTTGTGGTGAAGAAGGAGCTGAGCCGGAAGGCAAAGCTCTCAATTTACCGGTCGATCTACGTTCCCATCCTCACCTATGGTCATGAGCTTTGGGTCATGACCGAAAGGATAAGATCACGGGTACAAGCGGCCGAAATGAGTTTCCTCCGCCGTGTGGCGGGGCTCTCCCTTAGAGATAGGGTGAGAAGCTCTGCCATCCGGGAGGGACTCAAAGTAAAGCCGCTGCTCCTCCACATCGAGAGGAGCCAGATGAGGTGGTTCGGGCATCTGGTCAGGATGCCACCCGAACGCCTCCCTAGGGAGGTGTTTAGGGCACGTCCAACCGGTAGGAGGCTACGGGGAAGACCCAGGACACGTTGGGAAGACTATGTCTCCCGGCTGGCCTGGGAACGCCTCGGGATCCCCCGGGAAGAGCTAGACGAAGTGGCTGGGGAGAGGGAAGTCTGGGTTTCCCTGCTTAGGCTGTTGCCCCCGCGACCCGAGCTCGGATAAGCGGAAGATGATGGATGGATGGATACATATAAATGTGGTGCATTCAAGGACCCTCAGTTAAAGTTAGAAACAGATGTCTGTTTTAAACACAGGGGGAGACTTAACCCCTTGGAGATGCTTGCGAGAGCATTTCACCTGTGTGTGTGTGTGTGTGTGTTCTGGCAATGCTTACTTATTGGGGACGTCGCTCTGTTTACAAAGTCACTTTAGGGGATCTTTGATGTTATGGGGACAAAAAAAAAGGTCCCCTAAAAGGAAACCTTTTTAAATCCATTCTGAAGATGCCTAAGGGATTTTCAAGCACAGCAGCGCCCCTCATAGGGCGGTAGCTGGTACTGCACTCACTGTTCAGCTCAAATCCCTACACTGACTACCAATAAAGGGAACTATGCTCACAATTCTGCTATTATGGAGTCAGGAAAGGGTAAAGTAGTGCCATTCAAACGACCACCTTAAGAAGCTAAAGGAAATTACTTTATGCACTGTGCACATTGCCAAGGACTGTTTACCAGAAAGGTACTGTGTAGACA
This sequence comes from Nerophis ophidion, assembly GCF_033978795.1. Taxonomy (NCBI): domain Eukaryota; kingdom Metazoa; phylum Chordata; class Actinopteri; order Syngnathiformes; family Syngnathidae; genus Nerophis; species Nerophis ophidion. Next base: position 23,132,736 of record NC_084620.1, read on the forward strand.
CATGCAAAGTTGTTGCCTCAAACCTGCATCAGTCACCCGCAAACCAGGAAAGAACCGAGTCCAATCCATGTGTACATATACTGGGTCTGTGTCTTCAAGTGTATCCAAACAACTGTGGGGAGTAATAAGCGTCATGATTCCTGATCCAATCACAGAAATAATCAAATATGACCATGTCATCACAGATGTTGGGCAGCACCTGTTGAACAAAAGTGGTATGTCAGCAAAAAATCAACAATGTGTCAGAGAGAAGATGCGGGAATTAGGAAGACTGATTCATAATGCCAGGAGAGTAACTACCTTGAAAAAAATTGAGGATTTTGTGAATCCTAAGAACTACTTGGAGATGGTCAAAGCTGTCAAATGTACTTTTGGCTATGATGGTGACACTAACAAATTCTGCATTCCATCACTGGCAACTATACCTGGACATTCCCCGGTTAAAGTCAGCAAACCCCTTGAAAGCACAAGGTTTGATAAACAACAATGAAGCGTTGGTAAGGAATGACACTCAGTTCCAAGAAGTCAATCATGGGAAGTGGAACGAGTTGATCTCTGCAACAGCCCTGAGAAACATAGCCGAAGAAAAGTGGAATGCACCACAACTCATGCCCTTCACTGAGGATGTTCAAAAAATGCATCCGTTTATCAGTCAAATGCATGATGAGTGCAGGAGTGCGCTATCTGAAAATTCTTCCTTAAAGGCCTGGTCAGACCTGACAAAAGTATGTTTGACACAGATCATCCTTATTTAACAGACAAAGAGAAGGAGAGGTAGCAGCCATGCCCTTGTTGGGTTTTTTGTCAAGAGACACAACTGATCCTCACAAAGATGTTGACTGGGCACTCTCTGAAGTGGAAAAAAAAACTGCAGACATTTTTCAAGTATTGTCATCAGGAGAAAAGAGGCAGACCAGTTCCTATTCTCTTGACTCCAATAATGGTGTGTGCATTAGAAACTTCTCATCAAGTACAGGGAAACTTGTGGGGTTCTCAAAGACAACAATTACCTGTTTGCAAACACCCACAGCGATGACACATTTCCGTTCTGACTGCATACGAGACTATGCAAAAGCATGTCATGCAAAGTGTCCTGTGTCACTTACATCCACGAAACTACGAAAACATGCTGCCACCCTTTTAACTGTGCTAAACATGACAGACACAGAGATGGACCAGCTGGCCAACTTTCTTGGCCTTGATATTAGAATCCATCGCGAGTTCTGTAGACTTCCTGAAAAGACACTGCAGCTGGCAAAAATCAGCAAAGTTTTGAAGGCACTCGAGCAAGGTCGACTATCAGAATTCCATGGCAAGAACTTAGATGAAATCACAACTGGTCCAAATGGTAAGTTGTCATCTTTGTTGTTTCCTTTTTCTATAATTTTTTCCCATCTTTTTTTGGGGGGGTTCAACTCAATTATAAGCTTAATATGTTATGTGTACCACAGAATGTGTTTTGGAAACTGAAGAGGAAGCTCTAACCAGAGAGGATGAAAACTATTATTTCCCTGATAATGGTTTGTAATGTCAATACTCATTTTTGTGGTTTATTAAATGTGGCCTAGGGTAAGCATGACACTGAATGTTTTTTGCATCGAACCCACAGAAGATGTGACCTTCCCAACCAGTAAGGATGAACAAATCCCGTACCCCAAAGGACTGACACAACTTAAAAAAAAAAAAGGATGGATCATCAGAACATTGTGTAGTGACTAGGGGTGGGCAAATTAATGCGTTAATTACGCGTTAACTCATCAATCTATTAACGCCGACAATTATTTTATCGCACATTTGCGTATGTTGTTTACATGCTTTTATTTTGTTGACGCCTTTTCTTAACAAGATGGCATCTCCCGGATGTACTTCGGCGTCGAGGGGCTCTTGGTAAAGATGGAACATTTGGCAAAAATACCGGACAATTCTGCAAATTTCATGGCTGGCTTACAGCGTGGTCACTCCGGGATCACTTACGACCGCTAGACAATTCTGGATGTGGATAGATCGGGCCGTTTTGGACTGAATGACGCGTGCTTGCTAGACCGGCTAGCTAGCATGGGAATACTTTGCCGGCTACATCCAGCGGCTTGTGAAGCAGCGGAGTATGTGTGTTGTCTGTCTATTTATCAATAATGCAGACGAGGAGTGTTGGCTGAGTTATTAACGTTTGCTTTCAGAGCGTGCATATCACAACATACAAGATGCCGTCATGGCGACACAACCTATACCGGGCTACCGCGCATGCTCGTCACTCCTGTTGCATGCTGGGTAGGGTAGTTCTTTTTTTACCTGGCTCATAACATCACAATATAGTACCATGTATATGTGTTCAGTTTATCAAAGCACCAAGCAAACAATCTGAAAATTCCCATCATATCAATTCCTAGATATGGTCATAATTATTTTAAGTGCACTACACAGAATAAACACAACATTATTAATATTGCTACTACGGATAATTTGATCAAAAATTCCCTAAAACAGCCCACTACCTATAATATAGGTTTTTTAAACATAAGATCCATCCATCCATCCATTTCCTACCGCTTATTCCCTTTTGGGGTCACGGGGGCGCTGGCGCCTATCTCAGCTACAATCGGGCGGGAGGCGGGGTACACCCTGGACAAGTCGCCACCTCATCGCAGGGCCAACACAGATAAACAGACAACATTCACACTCACATTCACACACTAGGGCCAATTTAGTGTTGCCAATCAACCTATCCCCAGGGATCCCTGATAAAAAAAATGTTTCTGCTGTTACCTCAGAAATTGCCTGTTCAGATGTTATGATTGTGGCTCAGAGATTTGTATGTAGATTATATCTATTTTCCATAACAAACAGGATAACTTAAATACCCTGGCAGTGGCAATAAGCTTAAATGTTTGTATTTACATTTTTTGAGTTGATTTTCATAAAATATGCTATTTAACTGCTACTGTTTAACAAGGACTGATTTAAATTGTGTTTGCACAACAAATGTTTTAGCGCTTTTGTTCATGTGGGAGAATATTCCAATAAAGGTGCATTACACATTACTTTTGAATTCATTATTGGGCTTTGCGTATACAACGCAGTTATCGCGATTAATCGGAGAAATAGAGCGATTAACTTCGATTAAAATTGTTAATCGTTGCCCAGCTCTAGTAGTGACACATTCTTCCAAAGGTACACCATATACATAGTCAAGTTTTATCAGTCTTTGTTTTTTCACAAATAATGTAAATGCATATAAATGCATTGTTCTCTGTGGGTTAAAGACATTATAGCAAACAAATGTATAACTTTATTTCTTAATCTTCTTTTATTTCTTTTATTTTCATACGCATACTTTGTATGGTCACCTGCAGGTAAAGCTGCCCAGAAAAAGCGACCCTCGACACAGAAAGAGGTGAAGGCTGTCGAGAAGCACATGAAGCGATTCATCCCTTCTGGTATTGTACCAGGAAAGAGTAGCTGTTTAAAATGTTTGCGGGCCGAACCGGAAGCTCTCCAAAACCGGGAATGGCAAGCATTGAATTTCTATGTGTACAACCGCATTACAGCCTAAAAAAGGAGATTGCAGCTAAAATAGTAGATTAAGAGATAATCGGCAAAACTGGTTAAGTAGAACAGTTTTTTTTAATGTTCAATGTAGTTCAAAATAAGAAGTAAAAATAATATTGGATCTATTATATATATTTGTTTTTAAAGTGAGTCTGTATCATAAGTGGTAAAATGATAAATGGGTTGTACTTGTATAGTGCTTTTCTACCTTTTTTAAGGAACTCAAAGCGCTGTGAAACTATTTCCACATTCACGCACACACATTCACACACTGATGGCGGGAGCTGCCATGCACGGCGCTAACCAGGACCCATCAGGAGCAAGGGTGAAGTGTCTTGCTCAAGGACACAACGAACGTGGCTAGGATGGTAGAAGGTGGGGATTGAGCCATGTAACCCTCAGATTGCTGGCACTGCCACTCTCCCAACTTCACCACGCTGTCCCCGGTGATAAGTATGTGTGAGAGACTGTCTGTGCCTGTAAAAGAGTGTTTATGTCAGTTTTGTGTTAAGAATTAAGCATACAGTGCATCGGGAAAGTTCACATTTCACAGCGCTTCACTTTTTCCACATTGTGTTATGTTAAATACAGCCTTATTCCAAAATGAAATACATTAATTTTTGTCCTTAAAATTATGCTTTTTTTTTTTAATATTTTGCAAATGTATTATAAATAAAAAAAAAAAAACACAAAACAATCCCATGTACATAAGTATTCACAACCTCAATAATGTGTTAATGCACCTTTGGCAGAAATTCTAGCCTCAAGTCTTTTTGAATATGAAGCCACAAGCTTGGCATACCTATCTTTAGGCAGTTTCGCCCATTCCTCTTTGCAGCACCTCTCAAGCTCCATCAGGTTGGATGGAAAGCCTTGGTGTTCATCTTGGATGTCTCGGTACATTGCTGCATTCATCTTTCCCTCTATCCTGACTAGTCTCCTAGTTCCTGCTGCTACAAAACATCCCCGCAGCATGATACTGACACTACCATGCTTCACAGTAGGGATGGTATTATATTGGCCTGGTAATGAGCGGTGACTGGTTTCCTCCAAACATGATGCCTGACATCCATGCCAAAGAGTTCAATCTTTGTCTCATCGGACTAGAAAATGTTGTTTCTCATGGTCTGAAAGTCGTTCAGGTGAATTATAACAAACTTGTTATCAAGAAATGGCTTCTGTCTGGTCACTCTACCTAAATGCCTGATTAGTGGATTGCTGCAGTGATGGTTGTCCTTCTTGAAGGTTTTCCTCTCCACATAGGAATGCTGTAGGTCTGACTGAGTGGCCATCAGGGGTCTTGGTCACCTCCCTGACAAAACTAAGATGAATGCAGCAATGTACAGAGACATCCTGGATGACAACCAACGCTTCACATCCAACCTGATGGAGCTTGATAGGTGCTGCAAAGAGGAATGGGCGAAACTGCCCAAAGATAGGTATGCTGAGCTTTTGGCATTATATTCAAAAAAACTTGAGGCTGTAATGGCTGTCAAAAATGCATCAACAATGTATTGAGCCAAGGCTGTGACTACTTATATACATGTGTTTTTAATTTTTTTGATTTTTAATACATTTGCAATAAAAAAAAAACAACACTTCACATTGTCATTATGGGGTATCGTGTGTACAAACCCTGTTTCCATATGAGTTGGGAACATGTGTTATATGTAAATATAAATGGACTACAATGATTTGAAAATAATTTTCAACCCATATTCAGTTGAATATGCTACAAAGACAACATACCGTATATTACCAAGTAAACGCCCTTGGGCAAATAACCGCCCATGTCCTAATAGCCGCCCGGGGTCTGAGCCCATTTTATGAATCAAACGCCTCTTCTTAATAATAGCCCGTGCACCACAACTGATGGACGGAAATACTTTAAGGAGGAGGAAGAACAGAAAGTTTGACTTAAAGTTCAAGCTAGCGGTTGTGAAGTCTGCGGCGCAGAAATCTGGTTTGGCAGCGGCCAGGCAGTTTAACGCTGACCCGAAACGTGTATGCGAATGGAAAAAAAAAAGGGAGAACTACTATCTCAGTCGGCAATCAATGGAAAACAGGCTCGTTTATCTGGCGGAGGTAGGAAGAAAGTGAGCGACGAGCTTGATGCTAATTTGTGTCAGTGGATACAACACGTTCGTGGACTGAACCACCGTGTGTCCCGCAAAATTATCCGTATTAAGGCCAAGGACTTGTATGCCACCGCGAGTGACACGAGAGACACCGGGGTGGTGTTTGGTGCATCTATGAGTAGCTGGCTTAATCGATTCCTGCGTCGTAACAACTTCACCTTCAGGAGGAGAACAACTGTTGCACAGAAGGACGCTCCCATCGAGAAGATTGTCAACTTCCTCTTTTCTATCTAAAGGGATAGAGGCCAAGAAAATCCAGCCCAAGAATATCATTGCCATGGATGAAACAGCCGTCTGGTTTGAAATGGTTAGTTTTAGTACGGTCTATGAGAGGGGCACCCGCTCCATCTGCCTCAAAACCACCGGCCATGAGAAGGCACGTGTCACGGTGGTTCTTGCAGCCAAAGTAGACGGGACAAAGCTGAAGCCTTATATTTTGTTTAAAGATGCAGTCCGTGATGTAAAGGCTATGGAGAGCATGCCTGGGGTGATCATAGCTTCCTCCAAGAATGGCTGGTTTAATGATGACCTGACACAGGATTGGCTCCAGAGGGCAGTGGGGAAATTTCACTTCGGACCGAGGCTACTTGCATGGGACTCGTACCGATGCCATACCAGCGAGGCCACGAAGGCAGAGCTCAAAAGGGGCTACAACCTTACAATGGCTGTTATTTCTGGAGGTTGCACGAAGTACCTGCAGGCCCCAGATGTTGTGTGGAATGGCCCTTTCAAAGCGCAGCTCCGTGACTACTATGATAACTGGATGGCTGGTGATAAAGACAAGACCTACACCAAGTCAGGGAACCTGAGAGCCCCTTCCCGCCGCCTCCTGGTCGACTGGGTCCTGGGAGCCTGGGATGCTCTAGATCGGGACACTCAGATCAACTCATTCAAGGTAGGCTGGCTGGCTGTGTGTTTGCGTGTGTTGCAAACAGCCATAGCTGATTGTTGCTTTCTGGTATCCTACAAGGTGTGTGGGCTGACGGTGGCAGCTGATGGGAGTGAGGACCAGCTCATTTACTGCCTCAAGGAGGGACAGCCATGTCAGGCAGGCAGAGAGATGCTGTTGAGTGCTAGGAAGCAGGGTGCTGCTGTGGTTCAGGAAGAGGAGGAGAGTGATGAGGAACAGCAGTTCCTCAATGAACTTGTGATTGAAGAGGACGCTGATGATGAGGGGGGTGAGGGAGAGGAGGGGGAGGAGGAGGAGTAGGAGGAAGAAGGGGAGGAGGAGGAGGATGATGAGTGGGTTTGAGTTGCATTTGGGGTTGCATTTGCTGCAGTATTATTGTTTTGATGGTTTTATAGAGTACTCTGTGTCATAATTTTATTTTTCCTGTATGCTGCTTTATTTAAAACCTGGAATACTGTAGCCTTTATTTTATTTAAGTGACACTGTTATTATTATTATTATCAGTGGGAGACTGGCCGTGCGCTACCCGAGGGTCCCTGGTTTAATCCCCACTTAGTACCAACCTCATCACGTCCGTTGTGTCCTGAGCAAGACACTTCAACCTTGCTCCTGATGGGTGCTGGTTAGCGCCTTGCATGGCAGCTCCTTCCATCAGTGTGTAAATGTGTTTGTGAATGGGTAAATGTGGAAGTAGTGTCAAAGCGCTTTGAGTACCTTGAAGGTTCAAAAGGACTATAGAAGTACAACCCATTTATCATTTATTATTATTATAGGGACGGCTTGGCGCGGTGGTGGAGTGGCCTTGCGCAAGCCGAGGGTCCCTGGTTCAATCCCCACCTAGTACCAACCTTGTCACGTCCGTTGTGTCCTGAGCAAGACACTTCACCCTTGCTCATGATGGGTCCTGGTTAGCGCCTTGCATGGCAGCTTCCTCCATCAGTGTGTGAATGGGTGAATGTGGAAGTAGTGTCCAAGCGATTTGAGTATCTTGAAGGTAGAAAAGCGCTGTACAAGTACAACCCATTTATTGTTCTGTTTTGATGTTGGGTTTTATACTTGAGTACTTGGTACCATAATTTTATTTTTCCCGGTAGGCTGCTTTATTTAAAAACGTTATTTATTTTCAGTATTGGTATTCTATTTGACAATTGTTGCACTACTGCCATGTTGAGGCCTTGCTGATCTCTTGTCTTTTGATAGTCTTTTTTTGTTGGTATGTTTACAATAGCTTTTACATTTAAAGTTTTTTATATGAAAAAAAAATACTGGACTGTAACCATTGTAACCAAATAAGCGCCTGGTGCGGGCTGGTGCAAAAAAATAAAAATAAGAGCCTTGTGCAAATAACCGCCTGCTTCTTTTATACGCCCGTCTCCAAAAATGATTTTGTGACATAAACGCCCGGGCTACTATTTGGTGATAAACGGTATTTGATGTTCATACTAATAAACTTTTTTTTTTTTTCTAATATTCATTATTTCTAGAATTTGATATCAGCAACACATGACAAAGAAGTTGGGAAAGGTGGCAATAAATACTGATAAAGTTAAGAAACGCTCATCAAACACTTATTTGGAACATCCGACAGGTGGGTGCCATGATTGGGTAATAAAGCAGCTTCCATGAAATGCTAAGTAATTCACAAACAAAGATGTGGTGAGGGTCACCACTTATAGCATATTGTTGAACAGCTTTAGAACAACAGTTCTCAACGAGTTATTGCAAAGAATTTAGGGATTTTACCATCTACGGTCTGTAAAATTCTCAAAAGGTTCAGAGAATCTGGAGAAATCACTGCACGTAAGCGATGAAATTACGGACCTCTGATTCCTCAGGCGGTACTGCATCAAAAACCGACATCGGTGTGTAAAGGATATCACCACATGGGCTCAGGAATACTTCATAAAACCATTGTCAATAACTACAGTTGGTTGCTACATCTGTAAGTGGAAGTTAAAACTCTGCTATGGAAGGCAAAACCCATTTATTAACAACACCAAGGAACGCCGCTGGCTTCGCTGGGCCCGAGCTCATCTAAGATGGACTGATGCAAAGTGGAAAAGTGTTCTGTGGTCTGACAAGTCCACATTTCAAATTGTATTTGGAAACTGTGGATGTGGTGTCCTCCGGAACAAAGAGAAAAATAACCATCCGAATTGTTACAGGCGAAGTTGAAAAGCCAGCATTTGTGATGGTATGGGGATGTATTACTGCCCAAGGCATGGGTAACTTACACATCTGTGAAGGCACCATTATTGCTGAATGGTCCATACAGGTTTTGGTGCAACATATGTTGTCTTCCAAGCAACGTTATCATGGACGCCCCTGCTTATTTCAGCAAAACAATGCCAAGCCACGTGTTACAACAGCGTGGTTTCATAGTAAAAGAGTGCGGGTACTTTCCTGGCCTGTCTGCAGTCCAGACCTATCTCATCGAAAATGTGTTGCGCATTATGAAGCGTAAAATACGACAGCGAAGACCCCGGAATGTTGAACGACTGAAACTCTACAAGAATGAGAGAATTCCACTTTCGAAGTTACAACAATTAGTTTCCTCTGTTCCCAAACGTTTATTGAGTGTTGTTAAAAGAAAAGGTGATGTAACAGTGGTGAACATGCCCTTTCTCAACTACTTTGGCACGAGTTGCAGCCATGAAATTCTAAATTAATTATTATTTGGAAAAAAAAAAAAGGTTTATGAGTCTGAACATCAAATAGCTTGTCTTTGTAGTGCATTCAACTGCACTACAAAGACAAGATATTTGTCTTCAACCAAGAGGTTGAAAAGGATTTGCAAATCATTGTATTCTGTTTATATTTACATCTAACACAATTTCCCAACTCATATGGAAATGGGGTTTGAAGATTTGTTTGGGCCAATTGATAATTTATTACATTTTGGAAAAAGGCTGTAACATAAGAAAATGTTGAAAAAGTGAAGTGCTGTGATACTTTCCAAATAGACTGTAATGTTTAATTTACAAACATTTGCATTAAACAAATTGTCCAGTCCATTTTTTAAAAATTCAACTATCCATCCATCCATTTTCTACCGCTTATTTCCTTTGGGGTCACGGGGGGTGCTGGTGCCTATCTCAGCTACAATCGGACGGAAGGCGTTTTACACCCTGGACAAGTCGCTTCCTCATCGCAGGGCCAACACAGATAGACAGACAACATTCACACTCACATTCACACACTAGGGCCAATTTAGTGTTGCCAATCAACCTATCCCCAGGTGCATGTCTTTGGAGGTGGGAGGAAGCCGGAGTACCCAGAGGGAACCCACGCATTCACGGGGAGGAAATGCAAACTCCACACAGAAAGATCCTGAGCCCGGTATTGAACCCAGGACTACTCAGGACCTTCGCATTGTGAGGCAGACGCACTAACCCCTCTTCCACCGTGAAGCCAAAATTCAACTATTTAAAATATTTTAAAATCTATCTACCTGCGATTGTTGTAATTGATTACAAGTTAACTACGGACATTTCGATTAATTGACATTAAATATTGCAACTCTTTGAGACTCTGAGTAAATATCTAAAATATTAAAACTTCTCCTTTCAAAATGAAGGGAAAAAGGTTTTATGTGAAAAGGTTTTGCATGATTTTTTTCCCCATTGGAAAAAGGGGTTTACACAAAAAAAGGATCAGAAAAGTTTTTATTTGTTGTTAGATTTGAAGTTTTTGAAAAAATGTTATGTACAGGAAGGGTACCGTTCACGTTTGAAACGATACAGTACCAATTTTCTGGTACCTGGGTATTGATACCGGTACCATTGTGTGTTGTTGTAACATTAGAGTCTCATTTGCAATGCAGTTGCACTTCCAAAACATTAGATGACAGTACTGTATGGGCTATGTCAGAGCCGTGTGAGCGATCTTGTGTAGTGGTAGCAGACTCCACCAATTAATCACCTAATTAAATATTCAAACAAAGTGTTACTGTCCAAACGCTGTGTAACATTACTGTGGCCAAAAATATTAGATATAATTGTCAAATAAGACCTTTTCCATGTTTTTAATGAATATTTAGGCCTGCTATGCTACTGTATTTTAATGTTGGTCATTATAGTGGTGCTTGGTGAAAAAAAGTTAACGCTGATCTATTGCATGTTGTAGTAAGTGGCTTTTTCCATGAAGCTGAATGTGTCCTGTTGCACCCTACAAAGTGTTTGTACTGTGAGTATTTCATTGTAACAACCTTATTTGTAGTTTTTATTACCAAATTTAGAGGTGTTGAAATTTCCATGTAAAATTGTGACTGCTATTAGCCTGTTTATGGAAAATCCAATGTAAATTACCATCTAGCTAGCGCATTTTGTAAAAGGGGAGTCTTACTTACTATTTTACCAAGCGAATTTGCTTTGATGATGTTGACATCTTAAATAAAAGTTTGCTGAGTCCACCCCGCGTGCTGTTTGAGTAATTGTTTACTTGAGCCGGTAAGTCAGCAACCGGGCGTGACGAGGATGTAACCGGATGTGACGTCACGTGCAACAAAGGTTTCGAAATACGGCATCGTTTGATTTTACGTGAATCAATACCTAGTAATACCGATGGAATTCGTTCGGCTCCTATAAAAATACCAAATTCGGTATCGTCGTTTATTCAATTTTCACTGTCATCGCAGCGGCGGCGGCGATGACCAAGAAGGACACGGAGTTGGAATATAATTACAACACTTTATTTTCTGTACATATTTATATACATATATATATATATAATATTTACATATTTATATAATATGTAACTACAAGCTCCATTCACAGACAGAGTCCCATTGCTTTTATGAGCGGTCGAGAGAGTCAAAAGCCGGAAAAAAAACAACAACAACAACAAAAAAAGTGTTTATTTTTTTTTAATTTGTGGTGGCCGTAATTCTTTCGTGGCGGGCCGCCACAAATAAATGAATGTGTGGGAAACCCTGCAAGTACAAACAACATGGGAAGGTTGTAAAAGACAAGCAGACTGGTAGACAAAGGAAAAGATAAACATGTCAAGATAGAAAACTTAAAGCAATAAGTCTTTAAAAAAGAAAATGCACAGCAAAACAAACTGGAGTCACATTCTGTAAGTGAACAATAAGAATCTACCGAAAGAAAAGGGGATTTAAATACAGAAAAGCTAAACGAAAGCCGTCAGTAAAACAAGGTTCCAGTGGGCTAAGAAAAAGCAATAATGGACTATTAAAGACTGGATGAAAGTCATATTCAGTGATGAATCACTAATCTGTATTAATCAAAGTGGTGATGCTGAAACTTATGTTTGGTGCCGTTCTGATGAGATTCATGAAGACGACTGTCTAAAAAAAAACATGCACATTTCCACAGTCATTGATAATGTGGAGCAGCATGTCAGGTAATGGCACTGGGGGGATAGCTGTCATTACATCTTTGTGACATTGACATTTTGGACACATTTCTGATTACATCAATTGAAAAGATGTTTGGGGATGATGACATCATTTTTCAAGATGATAATGCATCTTGCTATTGAGCAAAACTGTAAAATGTTTCTTGAAGAACGACACATAATGTCAATGTCATAGCCTGCACATAGTCCAGAATCCTGATCTCTATCCAATTGAAAGTCTTTGTTGGAAATTGAAGAAAATGGTCCATGACAAGACTCCAACCCGCAACGCCGTTCTGACAATAGCAATCAGAGAAAGTTGGAACAAGATTGATAAAGAGTACTGATGACCAGAGTGCTGTTTGTAACTCATTAAGTCCATGCCTTAAAAACTGCAAGCTAGGATAAAAAAACAGGCGGTGCTCCAAAGTACAAGTGCTATGTTGTGTTTTTGTTTGTCTGTTTTAGAAAATGGATGGATGGATGGATGTTTTTAATGATTCCATAATATTTTCCTCATTTGTCGGTTTTTATGAATTCCATAAAATTTTCCTAAGAATTTAGTGATTTCATCATCTTTTCACTCAGTTTGATTTAACAATAAAACTGTTACTGACTTGTTAAAGCCATAAAGTTGCCATAACAAATGACAATCGTATTGTGTCTTGTCGGTTACCTGTTTTATTTCTACAAAATTAAACAACTGAATGAACATCTTCCAAGTCTGGTGGTTCTGTCATTTTGTAGACTAGTTTTTTTTTTAAAACTATCCCAAAAGAATCCACGATGTGACAAAGCTGAAATATTTCAGGCGTGATGAGGCAAGGGGATGACTTTAGTGACATTTTGTTCCGTTTTTAAAAAAAATATTTTCATGAGCCGGTGAGCATATTAGTGTTGAAAGTGTGACGTCATTCTTAAGTGTTTAAAGATTCCACCATTTTATGTTCTACCCCCCCCCCCCCCCGCCCCCCCCCCCACAGGAGCTGCAGCAGCTTGAGCGGTCTAACTCGGACTTCCAAAAGGAGATCAGAGCACTAAAAAAAGATGTCCATCGTTACACGACAGCTCTTGAGCGCCACAAGCCCTTTTGTCGCCTCGGGGCGTCCGCCCTCACTACGACATCCAGCCAGGCTCCTGAACCTGTAGACCCCAATAAGAGCACACGTCCATCGCTCTCATCCGCCCTATCTTCCCACAGTGTTTTTACACCTCCTCCCCATTCTGTCTTCTTCAGAGGCTTCTCCACGCCAGCCAGCGCTGAGATTGACAATCTTTTCCAGGTGGAACTCCAAGATATGGCCGCTTCTACCACGCTTCCCTCTGAACCACCTTTATCTGCAGAAAGTTTTGGAGCGCCCTTGCTTGATCTGCATGAATTTACTGGAAATTCTGACAACTTGCACTATCAGTGGTCCACATCTTTTGCACAGGCCAGTGAAGATACTGCTTTGAAGCCAAGCGAGGAGCTCATGTCGGCATCTAAGCTTCTGCTCTCCTTGCTTTCCAATCCCAGTCCTTCCGGTAACCTTCCGACGTCAAGCAGCAACCTGGATGTACCGTTCCAATCAAATGCCTCCTCACTAGCTATGATGGAGGAATGTCCAGGGAATCTGTCATTTTCGGATCTCCTGGAGGACAATGAGTGGATTTTAAATGCAGGGACAAGTGAGTAGTAGTGTCATGTGTGGAATACTGGAACATGTTGCTTCCAACATTGTTCAGTCAGAGGTTTATTTACACTCATCATGGGAATGAATGTCACATTCATGTTAACCCATCATGATTTATTTGAACTGTCCTTTTTATTGCAAGGAAATTATTACACAATGTAAATTTTCAGTGTGTACATCAAAAAAAACTTTGATTCTCAGATCTTCTCTGCGGTGGAGGACTTTCCATTGCTCTGAGTGTTGTTGGATGAAATGAGTCATGCTGCCAAAGCAGCATTATCACCTGCATTACCGCCTCTTCCTCTAGGCAGATCTCGCACCATCAATAGGTCTTATAGTTTTACGTGAAGAAGCGCATGTAACATGTCAAACCAATTAACAGCGTCATATATTATTCTTTGGGGGAGGAGGGGCGTAAAAAATAATAATTGAGACACACTTTGTTAAAGACAGCGATGCATTTTTACACAGCTTTTCCAAGCATCCTATTTTCATTTTGGATGCGTCCAATATTTGTATTTACACACAGGAACAAATTATTTTACCAACAACAAAAATGACCAGAGTCAAAATGATTAGGTGCAGCTTAAAACACCATCCTAGTTTGAGAGACAGCAAGTGTTGGAAGCCATGTGCTCTGATTAATCAAACCTATTTGAAGTCATTAGTGAACTGGGAGTCATGTCAAGGTTGAAGGAATCCTGTAGAAAGAAGGATATTAAGGAAAACCTCAAGAAGTCAGCATAAAAACTGGGAATGGGTCCATGCTTTGTTTTCCAAAATTATAACGACCCAAAACATACGTCACTCCTGGTGAAAAAGAGTGCCAGCATGCCATAGTGAATGTTATTGAATGGCTTGCACAAAGCTCCAACTTGAATCCCATCCACAATCTTTGGGGAAAATTGAAGACCAAAGTCCATGGCAGAAAACCGTTGAATTTTGCAGAGCTTGAGAGGTTTGCCAAATAAGAATGGGCTGGGATTGCTCATGAAATTTGTGAGAGACTTGTGAAAAACTGTAACCATGGATTACAGGCTGTTATCCCTCAAAGAGAACACACAATTTCTTGTTGGGGTTCATCATTTTGACTGGTCATTTTTGTTTTTTGTGAAATAACTTTTTTTGTTTTTTGTGAAATAACTTTGTTCCTGTGTGTAAATACAAATATTAGAAGCATCCATCCATCCATTTCCTACCGCTTTTTCCCTTTGGGGTCTCGGGGGGCGCTGGTGCCTATCTCAGCTACAATCGGGCGGAAGGACGGTGTACACCCTGGACAAGTCGCCACCTCATCGCAGGGCAATAATAGAAGCATCCAAAATGAAAAAAATGCATTGCTATGTTTTACAGCCCTTTCAAAGGAGGGATAATAGTTTTGTCCTCAACTCTATATTCATTTCATCCTAGAAAAAAAAACAGTTCAAATTAATCATTTGAACATTTTAAACATTTATAGGTGAAACAATTCAACATGTCTGAAAAAGAGTCGGCTTCACGGTGGCAGAGGAATTACTGCGTCTGCCTCACGATACGAAGGTCCTGAGTTCAATCCCGGGCTTGGGTATTCCGGCTTCCTCCCACCTCCAAAGACATGCACCTGGGGATAGGATGATTGGCAACACTAAATTGGCCCTTGTGTGTGAATGTGAGTGTGAATGTTGTCTGTGTATCTGTTGGCCCTGCGATGAGGTGGCGACTTGTCCAGGGTGTACCCCGCCTTCCGCCCGATTGTAGCTGTGATAGGCACCAGCGCCCCCAAAGGGAATACGCGGTAGAAATGGATGGATGGATGAAAAGGAGTAAAAACAAGCAGCTATTAAATTTCAAATCAAGTGTGTGTGTAAACCTGTGACTTGAACTGTTAATCAAAAAATGAAACAAGGGTGCTGCATATAAAACATTTTCTGCCTCAAGCAACAAACACTGGGAAAACTCCTGCCTTATATTTATTTGTGTCACCCATTGCATTGACTATTTAACACATTGTTTATTCCTGTGCAATAATATACTGCATGCATATTTGTACACTTACTAATGAAGTGCAAAACTGGTGAAAAATAGACCAATAAATGATTTATAAATCACATGTATTTAAGTTAATGTTTTTTTTCAATGTGTTAAAGCAAGGAGGCTGCAGCTGGAAGTTAGTATACATTTTAGTACTGCAAGGTGGTAAGACTAACAATTTGAAATAATGCACAGTTGTCTCTTATGCATGCACAGAGTCAGAGAACGTATTTAATGCATGCTCAGTGGGTAGTTCCAAACAACTGATGACATTATTTTGTGTAAAAATAATAGTCAGATTTAAAGTGCCAGAATAGAGGATTTCTTTCTTAAAATAATTTCTGGTAATATTTCAATGGATGTTGATTACATTATTTTACTCAGAAATAACTGGTATCTCACCTTAAGAGTGTTTTGCGATATAAGCTGTTTGTTGGCTAGCTAATTGTTTTTCTTTGTGTTGCAAGCAGAAGTTTGAGTTGCAAGCATCCCCGACATTATTTAGCGCAGCAAATGCCACATTGAATCTTGTAAGATCGAACCAAAACATCTGGTTTTACCACCACATTGAATCTTGTAAGATTGGACCAAAACATCTGGTTTTACCAGTGTAATGGGGGCCAACTGAAGTGGCTGCGCCAGATGTAGGTTGGTATAAATCACTCCCTGACAGCTTCAAATAGTGCGCTAGATGCTGGGTTAGTAGCTCGGGCCTTTAGCCTCCATCGGACGGTCGTGGGTTTGCGCTAAGTGGTGGCAGTATGGGAAGAACACAGCGCAGACCGCTACACGACCATTAGCTTATAGCTATAGAGATCGAGATAGAACAAGGAAGTGAGTGGGAAAGAGTGCTGAAAAGAAGCGGATGATATTCATTGAACTAAGGAAAGAACACACATGACTGAGCACATCACCACTAGTCTGCACTATACTGAAGCAGAATGAATTTAACTTATGAATGTCACATCAAAACGACAGAAATGTATCCATGAAAATAGGGAAAACCTGCTGATGGTGTGTTTGACATCAAATCCACTCAATGGAGATTCCATTCCAATTTTCCCAAAATTAAATGCTTAACATTTATTATTACATTACTTCATAAATCTAAAGTAGTTGTGCAGTGTATTGTATTGTTTTTATGCAGAATTTCATATCTAAAAGTTGTTTATTCCTTTTAAAATGCATTTTACATGTTAAAATTGTGTTGTTTTGGGGATGCCTAAGCGTCGAATGAATTTATATAAATCCTTTCAATGGGAGCCGATGGTTTTAAATACAAGTATTTTGAGTTAAGAGCTGCGTCACAGAACCAACTAAGTCAGGGGTAGAGAACCTATGGCTCTAGAGCCAGATGTGGCTCTTTTGATGACTGCATCTGGCTCCCGGATACATCTGAGCTGACATTGCTTAACACGATAAGTAATGAATAATTCCACTTGTAATCATTGTGTTAAAAATATTCAAAATATAAAACATTCACATGCATTTTTATGTTCAAGAAGTTGCGTTAATGGTAAGAAGTCATTTATTTATCATTGGTTAGTGTTGGGCTTGCCCTCCTGGGGGTTCTTCAGACCACCAAGCACCGACATGAGAGCCTGTTTTAGGGTTAAAATATTGTTGTTTTTTTCAATTAGTCTCTCAGTTGCTTTCCAGCAATTGTGTTTTTCTCTTTAGTCCTCATTCGTCCTCTGGCTCCAGCCCCAACCCTGTCTCTCCTCCTGGCTGCTGCTTATAACAGAGCAACAGGTGATTAGATAACAGGGCCCAGGTGGGCCAACTACGCATCTGTCGCTGATTTTGAGGCCGGTCCTGGCAACATCCTGCTTTTCTGCAGGCCCGCAGGCCACACCCCCTCCACAGTTAGCTTCAGAATAACAATGTTATTACAAAGAAATAAGAGACCTATTATACTCTGGAAATGTTGGTCTTACTTAAAAATGCATGAGTTTAGTTGTATTCAGTGTTATAAAAAAAATTATATGGCTCTTAGGGAAATACATTTTAAAATATTTGGCTTCTTGGCTCTCTCAGCCAAAAAGGTTCCCGACCCCTGAACTTAGTACTACTGTTGTGTTAAATTCTGTAAAATACTGATACATTTTAACAGTGAACGAATGCAAAGATGTAATTTGAAAATGATCAGTACTAAAAATAATCATTACATTAAAATCAACATTTAGATCAAAATCCCATGCTAAATATGATGTTGAATTGACACCAAATCAACTGTTAACTCAAGTTGATCTCTGGCTTGATTTCCTAATGTGTATGTAATTACCAAATCAACAAAAAACAAAAGTTGAAAATTGTTAAAAAAAATGTTTCCTCAACCTTAATATGGTGCCCACTTGGTTTGATTTAAATGTTATTTTGATCATTGTTAAGCTGTTTTGCTTCGGAGACAACCAGCTACAAAACATGCTAGCTAGTGGAGGGACAATGGGAAATAAGAAAGCGCTTGAGCAGCAACTGGCGCATGTTAGCAATGCGATCATTTAAAACCCCGTTCTGTCGAAGTGTAAACACGCCGAGTGAATACAGCCTCAAATAAAAAGCAAATAAATAAATAAATACATCCCATAGCGTCATCCGCAGTGTTGCTGGAGCCTCCTGCTTTGCGCCACCTTGAAGGCACAGGTGCAGCTCATACAACATCCGGTGTTTTCGTTTCAGAGTAAAACA
Source organism: Nerophis ophidion (assembly GCF_033978795.1). Taxonomy (NCBI): domain Eukaryota; kingdom Metazoa; phylum Chordata; class Actinopteri; order Syngnathiformes; family Syngnathidae; genus Nerophis; species Nerophis ophidion. Next base: position 23,151,059 of record NC_084620.1, read on the forward strand.
CAGCACGGCGCGATACATTTTTGGATACGTAACTATTTGAACTCGATGTGTGTGAAGGTGCTGCTGGGTGACTCAATTCTGCTTGAATCAAACACACCCCGGTTCACTTGTGATCCACGCACAAGTTTTGCCACCTCCTGGTGTTTTGTCTTGAAGGATGAAACGCTAAACTTCCGGTTTGGTCCCCGCACCCTCACAACGCGCGGCTTGATGGTGTTCGCTCAGCGGTTGTCTGAGGAGCAGATAACGGATAACGGACACGGGAGCGGAACAAACACAGGAAGAGGGGCTGCTGTTGTCTCACAAAGAGTTTTTCTTTTGGTGTAATTTGTCTCATCGGCGAGTTTTTTGTTTTTCTTAGGAGAGCGGCAGGACGCATCATGACGGTGTGGTGAGGCTTGTTCCCGCCCTGAGAACGTCTGGAGGACATCAGGGGGGGCCACGCCAGGGCTGATTAAAAACGAGCAAGACAGAACCTCACCTTGCCCCCCTCCTCCTCCATCCTCACCAGTCGACCAAGAGGGCCCCCATGCAGTCCCCCGCCATGGAGACGACCAAGCTGCCCCCGTCCAGCCCCTCCTCGCCCACCACTAGCTTTTCGGTGCCGTCGGCGGAGAAGGTGGACGGCTTCCCGCGGCGCTCCATGCGCAGGGTGCGCCAGAGGAGGTCCCACAGCTCGTCCCAGTTCCGCTACCAGAGCTCCCAGGTGGAGCTCACACCTCTGCCCCTCCTCAAAGGTCAGTCCGAAAAACAGCTCGTCATGCACCTGGCCACTTCATTAGGTACATGTAGCATCCAACACTTTGCTGGGCGGACCTCCACCAAGGCCCAACTAGCCTCATTTCAGCCATGACAAAAAAAAAAAAAAAAAACATGGTGGAACTCCTGAACCGCCACACACAAGAGGGTGAACATTTGTGAAAACATGCACCCCATACACGCTGTTGCCCGTGCTATTATATTTCACCACATGGTGGCGCTGCAATTAGTAGGAGTGACTTGAAATTTCTCACACCGCACAACAACCCGCTGTAACTGTCACTGCCCAATACGTCAGCGGTTGCAACAAGCAAACATTGCGACTTCCTGCCATGCTCCTACTGTTGTACGACTTTGAGCAGTACAAATGTTTATGGGACGGCGTGGCGCAGTGGGAGAGCGGCCGTGCGCAACCCGAGGGTCCCTGGTTCAATCCCCACTTAGTACCAACCTCGTTGTTTCCTGAGCAAGACACTTCACCCTTGCTCCTGATGGGTGCTGATTAGTGCCTTGCATGGCAGCTTCCTCCATGCGAATGTGTGTGTGAATGGGTAAATGTGGAAGTAGTGTCAAAGTGCTCTGAGTACCTAGAAGGTAGAAAAGCGCTGTACAAGTACAACCCATTTATCATTTAAACGAAAAACAATGTACAGTATGTGCATTCAAAGTGTTTGGATTGTGAAAGTCCTTTTCGAAAAACGGAAGTATAGTCAGTTGTCCTGCGTTTATCGCTGTTAATTGGTTTGAAGTAGGAACCATGGATAATAAATAGGGATGTGCTGATTGATCGGCTTTCAATCAGTATTGGCTGATTTTTGTAACAAAGTACGCCAATTAACGCGTTTTATTGCCAATCATAATTACCGATCCCCTCTGGCTGACACTATTTAGTTTTGTCCCGCGGCTGACAAGCAGCTACTGAAGCAGTGTGGAGCCACTCTTCTACACCAATAATAATCACCTCCATCATGGCAAATACACTGCAATTCTTTGTATTTTAGGTATCATTCTCAAGTAGTGCCATCACTGGAGGACGATGTTGAACATGAGAAATATTATAAATATTGTGTTGATATTGTCAAACTGTCAATTCCACTCACCATAACTAAAAGGAAAAAAATTTAGTTAATACATGTGATTGGTATCAATATTGGTATCGGCCTATCTCAGCCAAGGAATGAATTGGATCAGAATTGGCAGCATAAAACCCTAAATGTAACATCCGTAATTAGAAAGCAATATTTTCATAACAAGAGCATAAAAACAACGGTTTACAACCTCCTGAATACGATTTTTAACACTATGAGAGCCCTCTAAACAGGTAACACATTTTATTCACCTTTAAACTCTTTTAATCAATATAACAATGCTGCTTGAGGCCGAGCCAATCAGTGACCATGATACTGAAACGCATGCTCTTATTGGTTTTGGTCCCATCTCGTAGCCAATACTACTGTCGTATTGATCATTTTGTTTAATTGAGCCATGGATGGATGTTTGTGCTTGAACATTCTTAATTTAGAACCAAAAAAATGTAGAATATGCTTCAAAAAACTTCAGCAATTTGGGGAAGCCACAATATTTGAAGAGCAATAAGGCGAGGGATGACTGCACTTTGAATATGAGCGTGAAAAACAAGCTTATTTTGTTGGGGCAATGTAACCATCAAATACAGTATGTCACCCGATTCAAAGCTAAGATGGAAAGTGCAGCTTAACATATTAATAATTGTGAATTGAATTATATTTTTTATATAGCGCTTTTCTCTAGTGACTCAAAGCGCTTTACATAGTGAAACCCAATATCTAAGTTACATTTAAACCAGTGTGGGTGGCACTGGGAGCACGTGGGTAAGGTGTCTTGCCCAAGGACACAACGGCAGTGACTAGGATGGCGGAAGCGGGAATCGAACCTGCAACCCTCAAGTTGCTGGCACGGCCACTCTACCAACCGAGCTATACCGCCCCACTGATGAACAATGTGAATGAATAAAAGGTATTTACATGTTTAATTCCTGGTTTTTAACATTTCAGGTTATCAGTAGATACCCACAGTATACTTAAAAAAAACGCTGATTAGAAAACGGCAGTGGCTGACTTTTGGTGAATGCATTAATGCAGTGATTCTCAAACTTTGGTAGACAGGCTCCATCTCGTGGTACGCCAAATAGTCACTTAATTAAATGATCAAACAAAGTGTCACTGTTCAAACTGTGTGTAATGTTACAGTGGCCAAAAAGTTTAAAGATAATTGTTGGATAAAACCTCTACCTTGTTTTAATGAATATTTAGGCCTACTACGCTACTGTATTTTAATGTTGCTCATTATGGTGGTACTTGGTGAAAAAACTTTTAGAACCACTGCATTAATGGATCGACGGCTCAGTAAATCTTCACAAAGAACTAATGGACCATACTGTAAGTCATTGACCATTATTGTTATGATGATAAAACGATTATATCTGTATTACATGTATGCTAGCATGTCTTACAAAGCTTTTTCACCACAAACCACAGGGGCGCTGCACATGTTATTAAGAGTCACATGATTAAACAACAACAACAATATGTACTGTTGTGACTTGACTGTAAATATAGTACATGTGACCACTTTGTTTTCAGGAGGAACTTAAAGGGAGACTGCACATTTTTTGTAATTTTGCCTATTGTTCATTATGAAATACATGACGAGGGATGTATTTCTTTTAATGTATTCTTCCGGGTATATAAAAGTCAGCTTAGAACGGAGCCGATGGGAGGTCCTTTATTCCGCCCATACATTTTGTGACCTGAATATTCTCCAAGTATTAGTGATATTGTTATTATAAGCGCTAACTCAGGCAAACTATTTATAGCAGCACCATGATCATTAGCTTGTGTCCCAATGTAGACATCACCAACAGGTGAGCTGCTTTCTTGCCTCGGTGCTTTAAAAGTTTATTCTAAATCATAAATCATGTCTCTCACCTTGATAGTAGAGGGTTGAGGACATAATCTGACAAGTTGATCTTCTTTGGCAGCCAATTTAGACCTGACAAGGTGAGAAAAAAACAAAAAGGCGCTTGGTTGCACCCCTCTTTTCTTGTGAGGATTATGAGTCATTCTTCATCTGAATGGGAATATAACAATAATCTATTAGTCGACATCCTAATGACAGCAGACATTGTACAGTAAGTGATGTTTTATTATATTCTGTTGGCTCTCATGATGTCTGCTGTGAGTAATAATCAGTGACATTGTTGAAGAAAAAAGTGAAAGTTTTGATGCCTTTTTTAAATTAATGTGCCGCGTATGCTTATATTGAGCAAAATATGTAAATACTAAATGTTATTATGTGCCCGTTACTACATTACGTATATACTTACATCATGAATATAAAACCTTGATGTAGGTTTTTTGGATGGCTTTCTAGGCAGAATAGAGCCACTCACATTGGCTCCATTTTAAGCTGACTTTTGATCATGTTTATTCACTATTTAGAATGCATTAAAAAAGAAAAACATGTGAATATAAAAGAATCGTGAATGATTTGGCAAAATAAAAATAGAAAAGTGCCGTTCCCTTTTAAGTGGCTTTGGAAAAAACTCCTGGATGTGCACCTTTATCCAGATATTCACCAAGGTTTAGTGGTCACACACCTTTACAATCAACTTGTATTATAGTATTTGTGGTTTTGCTAACATATAGAAGTCACTTAAACAAACATTAAAATGCAATTTCTACAGGCTAGAATGTCTCTTATTTTCCTGGCCGGCCATGTTTTCCACTTGTTCCCAAACACAGAGTTCAAATTAGGAATCAGTCAGTAGGTGTCCATGCACTAAATTAATCCAACTTCACAAATAGTTCAGCTTTAAATAAGCCTCCCACAGCCCATGAAAACACCTTCATCCGATCGTGTTCGTTTTTTGAAAATTCGGACTAACACACCGGTATTAAGCAGGGGGGGGGGTGGGGGGGGGGGGGTGCATGTGCCAGTCTCAGTGTGCGAGATACATTCCGGAAGCAGATACCATTCAATAATAACACAGCACCAACTGTAATGAAGAGGAGACTGTTTATTTGCTTCACAAATTAAAAGAACAGACCATTTCGAAGTGCATCTATGGTAGAACAAAAGAAGCAGAGATTTATTTAAAGGCCTACTGAAATGAGATTTTCTTATTTAAACGGGGATAGCAGGTTCATTCTATGTGTCATACTTGATCATTTTGAGATATTGCCATATTTTTGCTGAAAGGATTTAGTAGAGAACATCGACGATAAAGTTCGCAACTTTTGGTCGCAAATAAAAAAGCCTTGCCTTTACCGGACGTAGCAGACGATGTGCGCGTGACGTCACGGTTGTAGGGCTCATCACATCCTCACATTGTTTATAATCATAGCCTCCATCAGCAAGAGCTATTCGGACCGAGAAAACGACAATTTCCCCATTAATTTGAGGATGAAAGATTCGTGGATGAGGAAAGTTAGAGTGAGGCACTAAAAAAAAACAAAAGAAAAGAAAAAGCGACCGCTCTGGGCGGCGGCAGCGGTAGCGTTTCAGATGTACAGATGTAATTAGACACATTTACTAGGATAATTCTGGAAAATCCCTTATCTGCTTATTGTTTTAATAGTGTTTTAGTGAGATTCTAAACTCATACCTGAAAGTCGGATGGCTGCGGTGAACGCCAGTGTCTCAGAGAGAAGCCATGGAGGAGCCAAGATCACAGATGCCTTTTTGACAGCTACATGAGGAGGTCCCATAATCCACTGAAGTCTCCGGTAAGAGCTGACTTAATATCACAATTTTCCCATCCAAAAACTTGCTGGTTGACATAGAGAAACATGTTCGCTTGACCGCTCTGTGTTAAAGCTTCACAACAAAGAAAAACCGGCTGTGTCTCGGTGCTAAAGGCTGCTGCAATCCACCGTTTTCCACCAACAACATTCTTTTTTATAGTCTCCATTATTAACTGAACAAATTGCAAAAGATTCAGCAACACAGAGGTCCAAAATACTGTGTAATTATGCGATGAAAAGAAACAACTTTTAGCCGTGTGTGGTGCTGGGCTAATATGTCCGCTACAACCCGAGACGTCACGTGCACGCGTCATCATACGCGTCATCATTCCGCGACGTTTTCAACAAGAAACTCCGCGGGGAATTTAAAATTGTAATTTAATAAACTAAACCGGCCCTATTGGCATGTGTTGCAATGTTAAGATTTCATCATTGATATATAAACTATCAGACTGCGTGGTCGGTAGTAGTGGGTTTCAGTAGGCCTTTAAGAAGGTAGCTAAGGAAATGTAGAATGACGGCTTAATTCGGACTCGAAATAGGAATAAGAATTCGGACTTCGAAATAAAAATGAGATGGAATATACTGAAGCAGGTACAAACCCCGTTTCCATATGAGTTGGGAAATTGTGTTACATGTTAATATATGCGGAATACAATGATTTGCAAATCGTTTTCAACCCATATTCAGTTGAATATGTTTAAAAGACAACAGATTTGATGTTCAAACTGATACATTTTTTTTTGTTGCAAATAATTATTAATATAAATTGGTTATATCTTACCTTTGTTGTGTTCTTCGTTTTGACGAATCCTCGATTGAATCGAACCCGGCACCACAATGCCGAACAGGCGTAACAGTAGTGAGTGAATCGGGAGGAACAGGAAGTTATTCCAAAAACAGTGCTATGGTTTAATAAATACATACTGTATGAATAAAGCCTGCGATTTGTGTCGAATCAATACAGGTAATCAGCTTTTGGATTGTTTTAGTTGAACAAAGATTATGTTTGGCACTTTTAAAAATGCTTCAAATAGAGATACTTTGCAAGTCTTCTCTACTGTGACGCTTCATAATGAATTAACGTATACAACTGCTGTTAAACAGGTCAAAAAAATGTTTGTTTTGCTGCCTTTTCACAACAGAAAAACACCACAGCTTGCGTGCAGTGCCACGCTCCAAAATAGGTCATTTTTTTCCTTCCCTTATACAACGTAACAATGAAGGGATTAGCAAACAAATATTCCGTCATGCATGCACCTTATAAAATCTTAAAGACTGTCCGCCCCTTAAAATCAAACAGAATGTGGCACTGATGATCTTCGTAAAAAAAGGACGTCGACCATCTTTTAAAATGTCACATTCAATTTTACAAAATCAGATTTGCATTGGATTTGGAAAAAAAACTTCACTCACAAAGTGAGTCCCTCCATAAACAGTTTTAAACAAGAAAATGCTTCATGGGAAAAAAGGGAATGTCACCGACATGTCGGTGCCGTTCCGCAGTGGTGGAAACTGAACACATTGACTTGAATAAAAACGTAAAACGTCAGTCGCCATGCGGGCGTCGTTCCACTGCTAATCAGCATTCAGGGGAAAACTGTGCGTTGAATCCGAACTAACCTGCTTGCTTGGGCTATCTTGGTTATTGCTTTATCCAAAATCGTATTTACCTTGGATTTGGAATCTAAATAAAAAAAAAAAAAGGTTTATTCACTCACAAAGTCAGTCCCTCCATAAAGAGTTTAAAACAAGAAACTGCTTCCTGTTAGAAAAATAGGCAAACCTGCTAGCGGTAGATGCTTGACTCCGGGCCGGCTAGCCCGTTAGCAATGTTTAGCATCAACTTTCCACCAACACTTCTTTATTTACCGTATATAAAAAAACGATAAATGGGCCGTGCAACTTGCATGCAAATTCCAGAACTTGTATCAGTGGAACTGATGAGGAGCAAATGAGTGGCGAAAAAAATAATGATAATCATTTAACTCAACAAAACAAAAGGGCATAGGATTTGTACATTGACGTGACAGCGGACTGAGTCACAGAATTGTCAGCTATTAAGTGCGGAATATCATTGATATCGACATAAATGTGAGTGAAATGCTGTCATTGGGAACATTTGTTTGGGAAAATAATGTGTTCGGGACCACTCATTCATCCCCTGAACCTGCAACTGCCTCATCCTTAACAATGTCAAGGTGGTCACTTGAAACAGCGACTAAATTATAAAGCTAAAACTAACAAGAACAATCCATACACCCACAACACGTCTCATCTGCTTGTGTTGTTGTGAATGACATCATAAATACAAGATCAACTTATAAACACGACAGCAGTCGCAACTTGAGAGGTTCTCTTTCTCTCTTTTTTTTTTAACAGCCTCAACTTGCCTTCACGCGTCAAGCTGAGAAGAGCAGCACACTTCCCACTTTACACTAACATCCGGTCTAACTGAGCTAACAAATTAAAGGTTTCAAAAAAGTACCTTACACAAGTATAATGACCTTCAAACACTTATTGATAAGTTACGCAATTATGCTTTGACAAAAAACACTGGTCAAAATTGGCCAAAAAGGTTTTGCACCAATAAGTGTGAGAGATTTTGCATTTAATTAACAAACATTTAATGCAATTTTTTTTTACACAAAAAGCACACACTCTGTGGTGGTAGAGTAAGTGTAAAAGGTAAAAAATGGAACAAAAACCAATCAAAGCGTAAAAACGTAATTTTAATGTTTTTTATATTGCGATTGTTACTTAAATTTATTGTTATAATTATTATTTTACTTGTTGTGGTTAATCGTTACTAATTTATATTTTAACTATATTGAAAGTTGAGTTTTGGTGGTACAATAAATACTCATGTTTTCAAAAAATGAATAATCCTGTAATAAATCGTGATTACAATATCAATCAATATAATAGTGATTATTTTATATACATATATATATGTATATGTATGAATATATATCAATCAATCAATCAATGTTTACTTATATAGCCCTAAATCACTAGTGTCTCAAAGGGCTGCACAAACCACCACGACATCCTCGGTAGGCCCACATAAGGGCAAGGAAAACTCACACCCAGTGGGACATCGGTGACAATAATGACGCAGTGGGACGTCGGTGACAATAATGACTATGAGAACCTTAGGCTAGAGTATACAAATGAGTTTTAAGGTGAGACTTAAAAGCTTCTACTGAGGTGGCATCTCCAACTGTTACCGGGAGGGCATTCCAGAGTACTGGAGCCCGAACGGAAAACGCTCTATAGCCCGCAGACTTTTTTTGGGCTTTGGGAATCACTAACAAGCCGGAGTCCTTTGAACGCAGATTTCTTGCCGGGACATATGGTACAATACAATCGGCAAGATAGGATGGAGCTAGACCGTGTAGTATTTTATACATAAGTAGTAAAACCTTAAAGTCACATCTTAAGTGCACAGGAAGCCAGTGCAGGTGAGCCAGTACAGGCGTAATGTGATCAAACTTTCTTGTTCTTGTCAAAAGTCTAGCAGCCGCATTTTGTACCAACTGTAATCTTTTAATGCTAGACATGGGGAGACCCGAAAATAATACGTTACAGTAGTCGAGGCGAGACGTAAGAAACGCATGGATAATGATCTCAGCGTCTTTAGTGGACAGAATGGAGCGAATTTTAGCGATATTACGGAGATGAAAGAAGGCCGTTTTAGTAACGCTTTTAATGTGTGCCTCAAAGGAGAGAGTTGGGTCGAAGATAATACCCAGATTCTTTACCGTGTCGCCTTGTTTAATTGTTTGGTTGTCAAATGTTAGAGTTGTATTATTAAATAGAGTTCGGTGTCTAGCAGGACCAATAATCAGCATTTCCGTTTTTTTGGCGTTGAGTTGCAAAAAGTTAGCGGACATCCATTGTTTAATTTCATTAAGACACGCCTCCAGCTGACTACAATCCGGCGTGTTGGTCAGCTTTAGGGGCATGTAGAGTTGGGTGTCATCAGCATAACAGTGAAAGCTAACACCATATTTGCGTATGATGTCACCTAGCGGCAGCATGTAGATGCTGAAGAGTGCAGGGCCAAGGACCGAACCCTGGGGAACTCCACACGTTACCTTAACGTAGTCCGAGGTCACATTGTTATGGGAGACACACTGCATCCTATCAGTAAGATAAGAGTTAAACCAAGACAGGGCTAAGTCTGACATACCAATTCGTGTTTTGATACGTTCTAATAAAATATTATGATCGACGGTATCGAAAGCAGCGCTAAGATCGAGGAGCAGCAACATAGATGACGCATCAGAATCCATCGTTAGCAATAGATCATTAGTCATTTTTGCGAGGGCTGTCTCCGTGGAGTGATTTGCCCTGAAACCGGATTGAAAGGTTTCACATAGATTGTTAGACGCTAAGTGTTCATTTAACTGCTCCGCAACAATTTTTTCAAGGATTTTTGAAATAAAGGGAAGGTGAGACACCGGTCGGTAGTTTACCATGAGGTCAGGATCGAGGTTAGGTCTTTTAAGAAGAGGATGAATAACCGCTTTTTTGAATGCTAGGGGAACAGTGCCCGAGGAGAGTGATAAGTTTATAATATTTAGCACTGATGGACCTAATAATACAAAGAGCTCATTGATCAGTTTCCCAGGAAGAGGGTCAAGTAAGCATGTTGTTTGTTTTATTCCATTTACACGTTGTAACAATTCCTCTAATGTTATTTCCTCAAAACGAGAGAAACTATTTTGGAGGGCAGTATCCGCCGTATATACCATCGTATCAGTGTTAATAGAACCCCGTTGTAGCTGGGACGCATTGTTTTTAATCTCCTTTCTAATGACTTCAATTTTTTTACTAAAGAATTGCATAAAGTCATCAGCTGAGTGGGTTGAGCTACTGGAAGGGGTCCCTTGTTGGGTTAGCGATGCTACCGTACTAAACAAAAATTTAGGATTGTTTTTATTACGGTGGATGGGATTTGAGTAATATTTAGCTTTAGCTAAGGTAAGCATGCGTTTATAAGTTATTAAACCATCACTCCATGCTTGATGGTGCACCTCAAGTTTAGTCGTGCGCCATTTGCGTTCCAGCTTTCTACATAATAATTTCTGAGCTCTAGTTTCTTCTGTAAACCACGGGGTGCGCTTTTTTGGAGCCTTTTTTAACTTTAGCGGTGCTATGTTATCAATGGTTTCGCGCAGGGTGTCGTTAAAGTTGTTAGTGAGGTTATCAATACAGCCCACATACTTTGGGAATGGTGCCATTAGCGAGGGCAGTAGGTCAGCAAGAGTTGTCGTTGTGGCCGTATCAATGTTGCGGCTGCTATAGCAGTTATTATTATTATTAGTTTGACGAATATGTGTCTGAACCTCGAATTTTATAAGGTAATGATCGGACAATACTTTAGTATACGGGAGTATCGTAACTTTGGAGACGGTGATACCCCTGACAAGCACTAGGTCTATCGTATTACCGTTGCGATGCGTGGGTTCATTTATTATTTGTGTGAGACCACAGCTATCAATTACAGTCTGGAGCGCTACGCACGGTGGGTCCGATGGGGTATTCATATGGATATTAAAGTCCCCCATTATGATTATATTATCGGCGTGTGTCACTAGCTCAGCAACGAACTCTGAGAATTCATTGATAAAGTCCGAATAGGGCCCTGGGGGGCGGTAGATAACAGCCAGGTGTAGAGGCAGCGGTGTGACAGACTTCATAGTAAGCACCTCAAACGATTTATATTTATTATTTATGTTAGGACTAAGGTTAAAGTTTTCGTTGTATATTAGTGCGACCCCCCCACCCCTTTTAAGCGGACGGTCAATATGCGCATGTGTAAAGTTAGGAGGACATGCCTCATTTAGCGCAAAAAAGTCGTTTGGTTTAAGCCAGGTTTAGCTGAGACCGATGACGTTAAGATTGTTGTCTCTGATGATATCATTAACTAACAACGTTTTAGGAGACAATGATCTTATGTTTAAAAAACCTATATTATAGGTAGTGGGCTGTTTTAGGGAGTTTTTGATCAAATTATCCGTAGTAGCAATATTAATAATGTTGTGTTTATTATGCCCAGTGCATTTAGTATAGTTACGACCGTATCTAGGAATTGATACGACAGGAATTTTCCGATTGTTTGATTGTTGCTTTGATAAACTGCACGCATCATGGTTAGCCACCTCAGTAACGGGGATTTTCCGATTGTTTGTTTGTTGCTTTGATAAACTGCACGCATCATAGTTAGCCACCTCAGTAACGGGGATTTTCCGATTGTTTGTTTGTTGCTTTGATAAACTGCACGCATCATAGTTAGCCACCTCAGTAAAACACATGTCCAACTCTGAAACACTCAAAGCAGAAAAAACGTGTTCTAATTTAACTGACTCCTTACCCAGACCAGTAGTCTCGCATTTTCCATTTAAATGCGGCTGCAGGATGGAGGGAAGTGGTGTTCTGTGGGGATTAGCCTTCTGCTTTGTTTTTAGCCCCGCTCGACATCTGCGTTTCCGATCACACCGCTGGCGTCTGCTCCGTAGACGGCCCCCGCTGCTACTATACTCCCCTGCTTCACAGGCCGCTGGATGTAGCCGCCGACGTATTCCCATGCTAGTTAGCATGTTTAGCACGCACGCGTTTATCAGTCCAAAACGGCCCGATATGTCCACATCCAGAAGTGTCTGGCGGTCGTACGTGATCACGGAGTGACCACGATGTGAGCCAGCCATAAAGTCTGTGGAATTGTCCGGTATTTCTGCCAAATGTTCCATCTTTAGCAAGAGTCCCTCGAGGACGCAGCCCTTCCGGGCGCCGCCATCTTGGAATATATATATATATATATATATATATATATATATATATATATATATATATATATATATATATATATATATATGTATGAATATATGTATATGTATGAATATATATATGTATGTATATAAATATATGTGTATATGTGTAAATATATATATATATATATATATATATATGTATGTAAATGTATGTATATAAATATGTGTATATATATGTATTTGTGTATGGATGAAAATATATATTTATGAATATGTATGTATATGAATGTGTATGTATATATATGTATTTGTATATGTATGTATATTATCTATGTATATATATATATATATAAATAAATATATAAACCCCGTTTCCATATGAGTTGGGAAATTGTGTTAGATGTAAAAATAAACGGAATACAATGATTTGCAAATCCTTTTCAACCCATATTCAATTGAATGCACTACAAAGACAACATATTTGATGTTCAAACTCATAAACTTAATTTATGTTTTGCAAATAATAGTTAACTTAGAATTTCATGGCTGCAACACGTGCCAAAGTAGTTGGGAAAGGGAATGTTCACCACTGTGTTACATCACCTTTTCTTTTAACAACACTCAATAAACGTTTGGGAACCGAGGAAACTAATTGTTGAAGCTTTGAAAGTGGAATTCTTTCCCATTCTTGATTTATGTAGAGTCACAGTCGTTCAACAGTCCGGGGTCTACGCTGTCATATTTTACGCTTCATAATGCGCCACACATTTTCGATGGGAGACAGGTCTGGACTGCAGGAGGTTCAGGAAAGTACCTTCACTCGTTTTTTACGAAGCCACGCTGTTGTAACACTAGTCTTGCTGAAATGAGCAGGGGCGTCCATGATAACGTTGCTTGGATGACAATACATGTTGCTCCAAAACCTGTATGGACTATTCAGCATTAAAGGTGTCTTCACAGATGTGTAAGTTACCCATGCCTAGGACACTAATACACCCCCATACCATCACAGATGCTGGCTTTTGAACTTTGCGCCTATAACAATACAAATGGTTATTTTCCTCTTTTTTCTAGAGGACACCACATCCTCTGTTTCCAAATATAATTTGGAAACGTGGACTCATCAGACCACAGAACACCTTTACACTTTGCATCAGTTCATCTTAGGTGAGCTCGGGCCAAGCCAAGCCGGCAGCGTTTCAGAATATTGTTGATAAATGGGTTTGGCTTTGCATAGTAGAGCTTTAACTTGCACTTACATATGTAGCGACCAACTGTAGTTACTGACAGGGGTTTTATGAGGTGTTCCTGAGCCCATGTTGTGATATCCTTTACACACTGATGTCGGTTTTTGATGCAGTACCGCCTGAGGGATCAAAAGCCCGTAATATCATCGCTTACGTGCAGTGATATCTCCAGATTCTCTGAACTTTTTGAGAATTTTACAGACCGTAGATGGTAAAATCCCTAAATTCCTTGCATTAGCTCGTTGAGAAATGTTGTTCTAAAACTGTTCGACAATTTGCTTACAAAGTGGTGACCCTCACCACTTCTTTGTTTGTGAATTACTTAACATTTCATGGAAGCTGCTTTTATACCCAATCATGGCACCTAACTGTTCCCAATTAGCCTGCACACCTGTTGGATACTCCATATAAGTGTTTGATGAGCATTCCTCAACTTTATCAGTATTTATTGCCACCTTTCCCAACTTCTTTGTCATGTGTTGCTGGCATCAAATTCTAAAGTTAGTGATTATTTGCCCAAAAAAAAGTTTATCAGTTTGAACATCAAATATGTTGTCTTTGTAGCATATTCAACTGATTATGGGTTGAAAATGATTTGCAAATCATTGTATTCCGTTTATATTCACATCCAACACAATTTCCCAACTCATATGGAAACGGTTCAATACAAATACACGAACCGTTGCACCCCTGATATATATATATATATATATATATATATATATATATAAAACATTTGCATTTTCTACCGCTTGTCCTTTTGGGGCCGCGGGGGTGCTGTTATATATGTTAATTTATATATGTAATATATATACATATATATATATATATATATATGTATATATACTCACATGTATGTGTATAAAGACACATTCTCTCGCTCTCTCTCTCTCTCTACATATATATATATAAATATTAGGGCTGCAACTAACGATTAAATTGATAATCCATTCATCTGTCGTTTATTACTTCAATCAATCGATTAATAATCGGATAAAAAAGACAAACCACATTTCTATCCTTTCCAATACTTTATTTTAAAACAACGCATACTGGCACTATGTCCTTTCGACTTGCCAAACATAACAGTAACAAGGCAAGTGGCGCAGTTGAAAGAGTGGCCGTGCGCAACCCCAGGGTCCCTGGTTCAATCCCCACCTAGTACCAACCTCGTTACGTCCGTTGTGCCCTGAGCAAGACACTTCACCCTTGCTCCTGATGGGTGATGGTTAGCGCTTTGCATGGCAGCTCCCTCCATCATTGTGTGAATGTGTTTGGGAATGGGTGAATGTGGAAGTAGTGTCAAAGCGCTTTGAGTACCTTGAAGGTAGAAAAGCACTATACATGTGCAACCCATTTATCATTTAAGTGTTAGAAAAATTTTTTTTTTTATAAAGTGCACAATTGTTATGCACAATAGCAATCATTTTGCTTAGGGGAATTTCAAACTTGCCTACTACCTATTCCAACCATTCTGCAATGTTGGATGCTGAACGTCTTTCCTCTAGTGGCATGGTCGTAAGGCAGATTGACTTCATGTTCCATTCATCTCCAATGTAGTGGCATGTATTGCCGAGGTAGGCTTCCGTGGCTACACTTGTCCACACATCAGTGGTCAGAACAATTTTCTTCTGGGTAGCTTCAATGTCAGTTTACACAGCTTTAAATGTCTGCTCATACTTCCTCTCCATCAGTTTCGTAAAATGGGTCCTCGAAGGAAGAGTGTAACCAGGGTTGAGGACGTAAATAATTTTTCTGAAACCGTCATCCTCCACCATTGATAGTTAGCAACATATTCTGGATAGCATCAGTCGATGCAGCCGCTTGCTTAGGTGTGCACACCTTCCTTTGTACGAAGTCGCTAATAGCTGGCTTGTTTCTTTCTGAAATGAGAGAAACCATATCATGAGTGTACATAGTAGCAACATTTACATGTAACTCAATACATACTTAGTTGATTTATTTAATAATTTCTGATGTAAAAGGCAAATTTTTTCATATCATGATCACTGCTGCCTAGTTTTTCTTGTTATATTGTTATTTTTACTTTTTTATTTTTATTCTTATTGTTATATATATATATTTGTTTCCATTTACACCCCCGTTATTTACTTTTTAAATTCGATGTCAATTCTGTACACTGCTGCTGGAATTTAAATGTTCCTGAGGAAACTCCCTGAAGGGAATCAATAAAAGTACTATCTATCTATCTATCTATCTATCCATCTAATTACACCACCACATTAAAAAAAAGCTAAATGAAATAAATGGACATTGGAGATGCAGCATACAACAATAATAACACAGAAATGTAACTCATCAGCTCAGAACTGAATCAGATATTGTACACGTTTCTGTTGTGAACAATAAAGGATTCATTTTAGAGTACCTGTGAATAATAGCATGAAATATTCCAGCACCTTCATAACGTTTATATTACTAAAGCGTCACTCAAATATTATAGAGCTACATTGATCCATTATGAAACCAACCTGAGATATTTCTGACCATTTATTGCCTTAAAAAAAATCTCGTTAACAACATATTAAAAAAAACACACATTGATGGACACAACGGCTCAATGTACTCGGACTATGGACTTAAAAAGTTACCTGCCGTGAGTTTTTTTCTTCATCCATGGATCCAACATGCTTCCTCTTGAGCTGCTGCCGAAGCACTGTTGTCCTTCGTGCCACGTACGCGAGGTCCATGCTGCTCGTTTTGCAGGAAATGTCGTCTTTGAAGTCTTTAAAGCAGGGGTCTCAAACTCAATTTACCTGGGGGCCACAGGATGCAGAAACTGGGTGAGGCTGGGCCGCAAAAAAATATTTCTTAAAAAATCTAACATGCACTTTTTAATGAATTCGCCTTGTATGAATGGCTTTCCCGCCCTAGCAACATACTTGCCACCCTCACGATTTTTCCGGGAGACTCCTGAATTTCAGTGCACCTCCCGACAATCTACCGGTGCAACCATTCTCCCGAATTTGTCCCAATTTTCACCCGACCGACATTATTAAGGGCTGCCGTGACTGCACTGCCTTTAACGTCCTCTACAACAGTGGTTCTCAACCTATTTTCACTGTGAACTGTGAACATTTTTTTAATTCAAGTACCCCCTAATCAGAGCAAAGCATTTTTGGTCGGAAAAAAAGAGATAAAGAAGTAAAATACAGCACTCTGTCATCAGTTTCTGATTTATTAAATTGTATAACAGTGCAAAATATTGCTCATTTGTAGTGGTCTTTCTTGAACTATTTGGAAAAAAATATATAAAAATAACAAAAAAATTTGTTGAAAAATAAACAAGTGATTCAATTATAAATAAATATTTCTACACATAGAAGTAATCATCAACTTAAAGTGCCCTCTTTGGGGATTGTAATAGAGATCCATCTGGATTCATGAACTTAATTCTAAACATGTCATCACAAAAAAAGAAATCTTCAACATCAATATTTATGGAACATGTCCATAAAAAGTCTCGCTGTCCACACTGAGTGTTGGATTGTTGTTTTATCTTTTCATAGTTAATAAACTTACAATCATATTTTTTTGAAGTATTATTCAATGTATATACTTATAAAGGATTTATGAATCGCTGCTATTTTTTAGAATATTTTTCTTAAATCTCACTTGTCCCTTGGCATACCTTCAAGTACCCCCAGCGTTACGCGTGCCCCCGAAAAGAGAACTACTGCTTTACAACTTGTCATCGTGCACGCTTTTACATCACACAACCAACGTGACTGCTCTGTAACTTGTTGTATGAGACTTGTGCAAGACAACATAAGTGGCTGCCAGACGTACTTGGTCAACAGCCACACAGGTCACACTGAGGGTGGCCGTATAAACAAATTTAAGACTGTTACAAATATGCGCCACACTGTGAACCCACACCAAACAAGAATGACAAACACATTTTGGGAGAACATCCGCACCCTAAGACAACTTAAACACAAGAGAACAAATACCCAGAACACCTTGCAGCCCTAACTCCCGGGCTAAAATATGCACCACCTCAACCGGCGCAAGTTGGGAGGGTGGAGGGATGGGGTGTTGGTGGTAGCGAGGGGGTGTATATTGTAGTCCGGAAGAGTTAGGGCTGAATGGGATTCTAGGTATCTGTTCTGTTGTGTTTATGTTGTGTTACGGTGCTGATGTTCTCCCGAAATGTGTTTGTCATTCTTGTTTGGTGTGGGTTCACATTCTGGCACATATTTTTAACAGTTTTAAAGTTTTTTTTACGGCCACCCTCAGTGTGACCTGTGTAGCTGTTGATCAAATATGTATTGCAAAAGAAAACGTGCACACGGCCAGATGCAAGATATAGTGCTAAAGACCGTGCCATCATTGCGCTCCCTGAATAATGTTGATTTCAGGGGTCTCCCGGGAAAATTGGGAACGTTGGCAAGTAGGACGCTGTCAAGCGGCGTTCATATTAAACTCGCGTGCCGCACTAATGTTAAATTGTCATATCAAAGTGAGGACTGCAAAATAACGTCTCGCGGGCCGCAATTTGCCCCCATGTTTGAGACCCCTGCTTTAAAATAAAGTGTTCCGACACTTTTGACGACTTAGGTCGTACACTTTTATAACCTCGAGATGTTTCACCGCTGAACTATCCGTACTGTTTCCCTCCGCCATTTTACGAACATTTCCAAACAAAGGTTACGGCATGGTCACGTGAGCTGCACATGACACATCATCGGCTGGCTCACTGCTACCTCATGAGACTTATCCTCTGCGCCGCCCTGGCGCTGTTTTGTACTGTTTTTGTACTTATTTTGATTATTGTTTTGCAGCTGTTTGTAAATGTTGCAGTTTATAAATAAAGGTTTAGGGGGAAAAAAAATAAAATTGTTTAAAAAATAAAAATAAAGAAACGCACATGTGCATTGCACACATCCAACGAATCGATGACTAAATTAATCGCCAACTATTTTTATAATCGATTTTAATCGATTTAATCTATTAGTTGTTGCAACCCTAATACACACACATATATATATATTAGGACTGGGCAACGATTAAAAATTTTAATCGAAGTTAAACGCACTATTTCTCCGATTAATCGTGATTAACTGCATTGTATACGCAAAGCCCAATAATGAATTCAAAAGTAGTGTGTAGTGCACCTTTATTGGAATATTCTCCCACATGAACAAAAGCGCCAAAACATTTGTTGTGCAAACACAATTTAAATCAGTCCTTGTTAAACAGTAGCAGTTAAATAGCATATTTTCTGAAAATCAACTCAAAAAATTTAAATACAAACATTTAAGCTTATTACTACCACTGCCAGGGTATTTAAGTTATCCTGTTTGTTATGGAAAATAAATATAATCTACATACAAATCTCTGAGCCACAATCATAACATCTGAACAGGCAATTTCTGAGGTAACAGCAGAAAGATTTTTTTTTATCAGGTATCTTATGTTTAAAAAACCTATATTATAGGTAGTGGGCTTATCCGTAGTAGCAACATTAATGATGTTGTGTTTATTCTGCGTAGTGCACTTAAAATAATTATGACCATATCTAGGAATTGATATGATGGGAATTTTCCGATTGTTTGCTTGGTGCTTTGATAAACTGAACACATTATATACATGGTACTATATTGTGATGTTATGAACCAGGGAATAAAAGAACTACCCTACCCAGCATGCAACAGGAGTGACGAGCATGCGCTGTAGCCCGGTATAGGTTGTGTCGCCATGACGGCATCTTGTATGTTGTGATATGCACGCTCTGAAAGCAAACGTTAATAACTCAGCCAACACTCCTCGTCTGCATTATTCATAAATAGACAGACAATACATATACTCCGCTGCTTCACAGGCCGCTGGATGTAGCCGGCAAAGTATTCCCATGCTAGCTAGCCGGTCTAGCAAGCACGCCGTCATTCAGTCCAAAACGGCCCGATCTATCCACATTCAGAATTGTCTAGCGGTTGTAAGTGATCCCGGAGGGACCACGCTGTAAGCCAGCCATGAAATTTGCAGAATTGTCCGGTATTTTTGCCAAATGTTCCATCTTTACCAAGAGCCCCTCGACGTCGAAGCCCGTCCGGGCGTCGCAATCTTGTTAAGAAAAGGCGTTAAAATAAAAGCATGTAAACAACATAAGCAAATGTGCGATAAAATAATTGTCGGCGTTAATAGATTGATGAGTTAACTCATAATTAACACATTAATTTGCCCACCCCTAATATATATATATATATATATATATATATATATATATTAATTTGATTATCCAGATAATAGTGCTTGATACCGTGGTAGAGCGCAATATACAGAACTGTTTCATGAGGGGTTCCCTCAAACAGTTCTGTAGAGATGAAGTAGTCTTGTGATTTTTCCCACACATACATATTTTTTTTCTTCTTTTTTCTATATTGATATGTCCATGTATCTACATGCGCACAGCAGGTGAGCTAATTAACCACACTACCTGTCACTTTTTAAACTCATTGTACAAGTCTGAATGTTTAGATGTTTACCTACGGAAGTTTGAAGCAAAGGTGGTAATACTGTATTGTCACCTTCGGCGAAGCATGTTTCAAAGCACCGCTTGCAGCACTTCGCTTAAGTATTTAAATTGTCCCTTTTATCAATAGTTCTGAAGCCCAAATACCTCGATACTGTCAGGCTTGGACTTGGTCTTGGTTTGTTTTCCCGAGGTGCAAAGCGAATGGAGTGGAAATGGCGTGAAGGTAAAGACATCTTTATTTTAACACAAACTAAAAACAGGAACCAACAAAAAGCGCGCACAATGACGGTACAAAAAACTGGGCTATGAAACAAAAGACTAGCACAAAGGCTATAAACTACAAACATGAAACAAAAACACTTGCGCAGTGGCATGAATAACAAAAACTTACGTGGACAAAATGGACAGCATTGCAAGGCATGAAGCAGATAATCAAGGGCGTGAATGAGGTGATGTTGCCAGACTGACTACCTGGTAAACTGTGCCTTAAATAATGAACATGATAAGTGAAAACAGGTGTGAGACAAGACAGGTGAACTGATTGGTCGTCATGGTAACAAAACAGGGAGTGAAAAAAAAAGGAACTTAGAGTCCAAAGGTCAAAAGCACCTGGTATTCCTAGACAGTCTCCCATCCAAGTACTAACCAAGCCAGACACTGCTTAGCTTTGAGAACAGATGAGATTGGGGATGCTCAGGGTAATATGGCCATACAAACCTCATTATCAGACATGACAGAAAACTAAATCAGTTGGCACGGTAAGACACACAAGGAAATGCAAAACAGAACTAAATGTCCAAAAAACTAAACATAGCATGACCAAAACAAAACATAAACCATAGGCGTGACAGATACCTCGATTGCACTCCATGCATCCCCTTTATTAACCAGTAAAATTGCTCTTTTTGGCCATTTTTCTTTCTCACATTGTTTCTGCTTGTATGCGCTCCGTGTGTGCTTTTAAACACACTTAGCAGCCCTTTGAGACACTAGTGATTTAGGGCTATATAAGTAAACATTGATTGATTGATTGACTTAGCATGTGCTTCGGCTTTATGTCACCGCTGCATGACAACATGCCGATGGAAAAAAAAATACAGGTATATTTCAAAGGCCGTAAGTATTGTTTTTAATTAATTAGTACTGGTATACTGTTTAACAATACATTATACCTTTACTGTCTTTTTCTATATGTTGACTTTACAAGAGAAAATGTTCAATATAAACTTCTAGAGTTGATGTGTTAGCATCAGACCTGACCCCCTTGCTATTACTAACAGCTTTTAACCACATTTATTATATTGCTTACCATATAGATTTCAACAGCACAAGTTATGAAAAACATCTATTTCTACACATTGGCCTCAAGCAGAGAACTGAATATTAACATCTGGAGATAAATTGTTTGCATCAAAGCTAATCTTGTCCAGGGTCCAGGCCTGCTTACCGGTTAGCAATGTTTATCTTCAAGGTTCAACAAAAACAAAACTATTTACTATATATATATCAATAAAATATACATTTTAACTAACAGTACACCTGTTTCTACATGATGGCTTTAAGCGAAAAAAAAACTGTCTGACCTGCAGTGTTTTCATGCTAGCAATGGCAATATTAGCCAAGTGCAATTGTTTTCGTTTAATTTTATTTTATTTGTTCGCCACTAACAATGCTTATTCTTAAGATGGTTTCGTTGTGTCTTTGGTGAATCTGTGTCTTTGTGTTACGCATGGGTGAGGCCAGCTGCTATTAGGTTACAGGCTTGTTTTTGCCTCAGATCAATTAAGAGGAGAGAGAGTGGTAGGAAGTGAGAGGGTGGAGGAATTGAAAGATGGAATCATGGAAGGAAGGATCGGGAGGAAGTAAGCGGACATTAGGTTGTCAGAGCGACTCTGGGAGATATTACATATAACTGCAAGGAGACACATTGCATGCAAAAGGTTTATTTTTTTAATATAGTTGCTTGTGAAGTGGCAACATGTATTATTAGAAGCACTGGATTATTTAAAGACAGGCTTAGTGCACCTTTTAATCTCTCGCCATGAGTCGGCCTTCCTTCGCTGTCTTTGTCTTGATGTTTTTTCACTGCTGAGCATTTTTACAAGAGTAAGCCTCCACTTAGTTGTTGTTTCTTGGCACACATGGCCGCAAGATTATCCATTAGCCACCTGATGAGCGTCCATCCCATTGTCCAAAATGAAAGTTCTAACGAGGAATAGAGACAAACAAGCAATCCCGCTTTTAATTAAATCCTTAGCGGTGCTCAAAAATTCTATCCACCCATCTATCGCCCATCAAATAGAGCACAATTAGCTCTGTCTCAAGTGAATTTAGTTGGATAGCCTACGAAAACAATTATGCATTATCATAGTCAAAGTGCGTTGGCGTGCTAGCATTTAGCATTGTAAGAGCATCATGTTGGCTGTACAGTGCAGATTTACATACAGTTTTCTGAAAAAATTCAAGAGGGAAACAAATTACAACATCACAAGATTGCAAAAGTCTTCCAGGAAGCATTGCTATTGGAGTAGCATCAAGTAAAAAGTTGTAATCATCAAGGAATGTCAATAAAATCTGCTTTCTTGCTCTCACGCTGACAAATAACAGGAACTAAGCTCGTATTCCAATCGAGATTAGTTTTATGGCTCTCTGATGGGCGACAGAACTTAAAGAGTTGTTCCTTTCAAAGTTTTGTATAAAAAAGGGGAACTGCACTTTTTTGGAATTTTTCCTATAATTCATAATCCTTATGAGAGACAAGAACACATATGTCTTTTGTCTATCTCGTAAATAAATGTAAATATAAGTCCACTTACAATGCAGCCAATTGGAGCTATGATGTAATTGTGTCTATTGCGACCATAAAACCCAATAAATAACCATCCAAAAAGTTGCAACAATATTAACAAAGTATTAGCGATATAGTAATTATAAGCGCTAACATTAAGGACCTACATTTAGCGGCACATTGTTCAGAGAGAGGTAACTTCCTTATGCTGGTGTATTGACATCATCAAATGGTGAGCTGCTTTCTTGCCTCGGAGATTATGAATCATGCCTCTCACTTGAATAGTAAAATTATATGGACACAAACTGAGAAATTGGTACACTTTGACAGCCAATTTAGACCTGGTAATTGCGGAAAAGATCACAAAAGCTGCTTTGTTCCACATTATGAGTAATTTCTCATCTAAACTGGAAGATCTGAACATCCCTTCGGTCGGCATCTCTGTGAGAGCAGACATTGTCCAGTAAGTGATGTTTGATCATATCTGTTGGCTCTCATGAAGTCTGCAATGAGTAGTAATTAGTGATGTTGTCGTGAAAAGCTGACTTTGTAATGCGTCTGTGAAATTAATGTGTCTCCGTTTGCTTAAAATGAGCAAAATACGTAAATATGAGGTTATTTTGAATGTGCCTGTTACTACATTACGTATGTACTTACATTATGTATATAAAACCTCGACAGAAGTGTTAGGATGTTATTTTAAGCGCTTTGTAGGCAGAATAGAGTGAACCCTACTCGCTCCATTGTAAGTAGACCTTTTGCTTGCATTTATTTGCGAGTTAGAATGCAATAATAAAATACATAAGTGTTCTTGTCTTTGATAAGGATTGTGAATGAAAGGCAAAATTCTCCCAAAAAGTGCAGTTCCCCTTTAAAGCAAGATCATTATTTTAAATGTTCTCACGATTATTGTCGACAAATATAATGGTCAGTGACAAATTTTATTGTTGACTAATCGTTGCTGCCCTAATTCAAATCAAATTTAATGTAAACTTTTCCACATAAGAGCATTTTAAACATCCAGAAAAAAATATAGCCTACAAATAATGAGTCTAATACACTATGTGTATAAAACAAATAGAAATACTGTAAGAATGAGCACACTGTATACATGTGAATGTGAAATTGTACTACCCTACCTGGTGTGAGTACACCCAAACTATGCTACTTAACCAATCCATACCAAAGCTATGAACCAGAAACGTGCATCCAAATGTTGCTACATTTCCTTTGACTCTTGGCCATTTTGTGGGTTTTTTCTTGTCTGTGTGAATCCAGTGCAGTCAGGTGGCCCTCCTTTGAAAGCAGCGTGGGAAATTAGCATTCAAAGGAATGGCTAGCAATTGCGAATTTGGTTGTTGTCGTTGACTTCAAAGAGCCGTTCAAAAGACTCAACTCGTTCACTAGTTTCCAAGAAAACATGTTAATTACAGAACTAGATTATCGCTAAAAGGTTGTTAGTCATCTAGCACCACAACAGTCAAAGCAGCAAGTAAAAAGTCCTAATGTCCAACAAATGTCAATAAAATGATCAACGCTGGTGAGCGCCCGTGTCATTTGGGACAGAGTTTTGTTCTGCGTCACAGTTTTGTGGGATACCTTTATGGAATACCGTGTATTTATCGTTCTCCACTTATCAGCGTCTCATTTTGAGAGCAGAGCATCAGCCATGTTTTTGTACTGAGGGTGATTTTTCAGGCTGTTTTCAACAAACTCTGTACAAAAAAAGTGTAAAATACAGCAAACTGTTGTCAGTCGTCTAAAAAGCACGACCATTAACTTAAAACCAAGAAAAAGTATTAACAAAAGTCAATGAAATAGCTTGCAAGCTCGTAAGTTAACAAACAGCTAGTGTGAACCCCAGTTTCTAAGCTTGTATTCCTTTTTTTTTCCAAATTCCAAAATTGTCTATGTTGTGGACGATTCTGACACAGGATACACAATGGTCATCTACCACTACGTACTACCGGTTCTCCTCTGCGTTGTTTACGTCTTGTCAGTGTCAAGATGGCCGACAACAGGAGGCGACACAAACATTACCATCACTCCTGCTGCCTTTTTCCCTCATAATAAAAACAGGGCTCAGTGTCACTTTTGTTGTCATGACGCAGGCAGGTCACATGACGTCAGTGTGATGCGATTACTCACTCGAAAGGCTTGAAGGGTGATATTTACACCATCACGCTGCTTAGGGCCTTTTACTATTCCTAACAGTCATGCAGCGTTTTTCCTTCTCCATCTATATGGAATCTTCTCCCCCCTCCACCTGTCTCTCTGCGTCACTGCATCTATGAGTGTGTCTGCTGTCATGACAGGATGCTGGCCGTCGTCTCAAACAACTTCCTGCATTTATGGAATTTTAAGAAAAGACGAAGTGGAGGATGGGAGGATGGAGGGATGGGAAATATGAGCGCAAGGGAAGAAAAGGGGGATGATGTCATCTTTTAACCCCTTACTTCCTCTTTTACCCCACTCTATATTTAGACGTGTATGTGTTTGGATGCTGCTCATTCCAAAACACATCCTCCATTTTTCCCACGTTGTCTTTCCTCCTTCTAAATGATGAGGATGATCTTTTATTGTATGCGTGCGATTCCTTTCAAAGCAAATACGGGGGAAAACGTTTATGCTTATGCCTGTCTGTCGTCCGCATAAGCTGTTGTATACATTAACAAAAGAGAAACTAGCCATTGCTTGCACATTTACTAGAGAATGTATTTCGTTTTGATTTTGATATTTCATATTTTGTCTTTTATAACAGAGCTGCTGCGCTAATGTCGTAAGTCTTGACCATGTTGACAAGAAAACTTTTTGCACATGGTTTTTTTTTTCTCCCAGTCTCTAACAATCTTCATTGTAAGAAAAAAGTATGCTTTTTGTTGTTATAGAATTCAGGTTAGACTGCCTTGCATTTATTTTGAAGCTTACAGTAGCAAGGGGGTTCATATGGCCAAATTCTTTATTCTTTGCGTTGTACCTGACACATGAAACGTGACAATTGGGGGCTGCACTATCCACTTTGGCTGCCAGACGGCAGTAAAGTGTTGAATATCTCAGGTTTGTGTATAGAGAGAGTACGGACAACCCAGTTTCAAGCGATCTCCTCCATGATTTGTCAAAAGGCACTCAGGTGATTACAATTTAATTGAAGAGTGTTTGCGGTGTAAACATTCACTGTTGTGCTGCATTGGGATGCGGCACTCACAAATAATGCAGGAAGCAATTGCATACATTTCCCGCAACCCAGAAAGTAGAAATGTTTGGGAAGTGAATGTTCGCCTGGAAGGCTGGCGAGCCAATAACAACAGTTTATTTTCCGATGTAAGCAAGCATACAAACATACGGGAAACGTGGTATATCACACTCTCAGTAACAGTAAAATAATAGAATTTGACTGATAAAACTTTGCTTAAAAATTTCACTTTCTGCATGTGTCACCAATAATCCAAAGTAAACTAATACATATTACATAATACATAATACATAATACATATGGGGACGGCGTGGCGCAGTGGGAGAGTGGCCGTGCGCAACCCGAGGGTCACTGGTTCAAATCCCACCTAGTACCAACCTCGTCACGTTTGTTGTGTCCTGAGCAAGACACGTCACCCTTGCTCCTGATGGGTGCTGGTTGGCGCCTTGCATGGCAGCTCCCTCCATCAGTGTGTGAATGTGTGTGTGAATGGGTAAATGTGGAAGTAGTGTCAAAGCGCTTTGAGTACCTTGAAGGTAGAAAAGCGCTATACAAGTACAACCCATTTATCATTTATATTACAGTAAAAAGCAACATTAGTTCAGTGTTCAAGTTAATATGGTGATAATGAATTTAGGAAGCCATGACTCGTCAGAGCAAAACCCATGAAATTATTCAAAAAAACTAAAGTAAAAGCACAGGCATAAAAATTGCAGTGATTACAAATAATGCATTGGAGGCAGACACCACAGTTGACATACCGTATTTCCTTGAATTGCCGCAGGGCATATAGTATGCGCCTTCCTTGAATTACTGCCGGGTCAAACTCGCTTCCCAAAATAATTAGCGCATGCTTAGTATTACCGCCTGGTCAAACTCGTGACGTCACGAGTGACATTTCTCTGTCATCATTTTCAAAATGGAGGAGGCTGATTTTAATACCGGTAATTTGAAATCGCATAAAGGGAAGAAGATTAAGAGCTATTCAGTAGGATTTATGATCCAAGCTTACATCACGCTCAAGTTTTTACCGCATACCTTTGGTAAGTGCCGGAGTGAGAAGAGGTTTTAAAATAATTAGCGCATGCTTACTTTTACCGCATGCCTTTGGTAAGCGCAGGGGTAAGAAGAGGTTTTAAATTAATTAGCGCCCCGGTGACAATTCAAGGAAATACGGTAGTTCACACAAAAGTCATAATTCCTTTGTAATTGTTGTTCAAAAGCTAATGAAGATTTTGGCAAAACATATTTTGACACACATTTCGCTGGCAGGAGCGTATTAGAGAGTCGCTGATTACTAAACACGACATGAATATAGCAGTCGAGTGCAATAAAAAATGGCTCCGGAATTGCCCCAAAATAATTATCTTACTTTGATGGAATAAAAACATGTTTATCCATCCTTTTATGAGCTAGAGCAGGGGTGCCCATTACGTAGATCGCAAGCTAACGGTCGATGGCGGAGGATGTGTCAGTCGATCGCCAGCCAGGCATACAAAAAAATAGACCTAAAAGTTAGTGATCATCAATCTTCATCAAGACGTCACGTTCGTCACTTGATTGACATTCACGGCACCGGAGGGTCTTGTGAGTTGACGCTGGCTGCTGACAGATCATTATTAAAAAAAAACAACCGTCAGGAAGGCGAGAACTCGTGGAGAACCAATTTGGATTTAGAGCAAATATCTCAACATCAATAGCATTAATCAAAATAACGGAGGAAATTACCAATGCAATAGACCAGTGGTTCTCAAATGGGGGTACAGGTACCCCTGGGGGTACTTGAAGGTATGCCAAGGGGTACGTGAGATTTTTTTTTGAATATTCTAAAATAAGCAACAATTCAAAAATCTTTTATAAATATAGTTATTGGAAAATACTTTAACAAAATATGAATGTAAGTTAATAAACTGTGAGAAAAAAAATACAACAATGCAATATTCAGGGCTAAATTTTTTTGTGGACATGATCCATCCATCCATCCATCCATCATCTTCCGCTTATCCGAGGTCGGGTCGCGGGGGCAGCAGCCTAAGCAGGGAAGCCCAGACTTCCCTATCTCCAGCCACTTCGTCTAGCTCTTCCCGGGGGATCCCGAGGCGTTCTCAGGCCAGCCGGGAGACATAGTCTTCCCAACGTGTCCTGGGTCTTCCCCGTGGCCTCCTACCAGCTGGACGTTCCCTAAACACATCCCTAGGGAGGCGTTCGGGTGGCATCCTGACCAGATGCCCGAACCACTTCATCTGGCTCCTCTCGATGTGGAGGAGCAGCGGCTTTACGTTGAGCTCCTCCCGGATGGCAGAGCTTCTCACCCTATCTCTAAGGGAGAGACCCGCCACCCGGCGGAGGAAACTCATTTCGGCCGCTTGTACCCGTGATCTTATCCTTTCGGTCATGACCCAAAGCTCATGACCATAGGTGAGGATGGGAACGTAGATCGACCGGTAAATTGAGAGCTTTGCCTTCCGGCTCAGCTCCTTCTTCACCACAACGGATCGATACAACATCCGCATTACTGAAGACGCCGCACCGATCCGCCTGTCGATCTCACGATCCACTCTTCCCCCACTCGTGAACAAGACTCCTAGGTACTTGAACTCCTCCACTTGGGGCAGGGTCTCCTCCCCAACCCGGAGATGGCACTCCACCCTTTTCCGGGCGAGAACCATGGACTCGGACTTGGAGGTTCTGATTCTCATTCCGGTCGCTTCACACTCGGCTGCGAACCGATCCAGTGAGAGCTGAAGATCCCGGTCAGATGAAGCCATCAGGACTACATCATCTGCAAAAAGCAGAGACCTAATCCCGTGGCCACCAAACCGGAACCCCTCAACACCTTGGCTGCGCCTAGAAATTCTGTCCATAAAAGTTATGAACAGAATTGGTGACAAAGGACAGCCTTGGCGGAGTCCAACCCTCACTGAAAACGTGTCCGACTTACTGCCAGCAATGCGGACCAAGCTCTGACACTGATCATACAGGGAGCGGACTGCCACAATAAGACAGTCCGATACCCCATACTCTCTGAGCACTCCCCACAGGACTTCCCGAGGGACACGGTCGAATGCCTTCTCCAAGTCCACAAAGCACATGTAGACTGGTTGGGCAAACTCCCATGCACCCTCAAGAACCCTGCCGAGAGTATAGAGCTGGTCCATAGTTCCACGACCAGGACGAAAACCACACTGTTCCTCCTGAATCCGAGGTTCGACTATCCGGCGAAGCCTCCTCTCCAGTACACCTGAATAAACCTTACCGGGAAGGCTGAGGAGTGTGATCCCACGATAGTTGGAACACACCCTCCGGTCTCCCTTCTTAAAGAGAGGGACCACCACCCCGGTCTGCCAATCCAGAGGTACCGCCCCCGATGTCCACGCGATGCTACAGAGTCTTGTCAACCAAGACAGCCCCACAGCATCCAGAGCCTTAAGGAACTCCGGGCGGATCTCATCCACCCCCGGGGCCTTGCCGCCGAGGAGCTTTTTAACTACCTCAGCGACCTCAGCCCCAGAAATAGGAGAGTCCACTACAGATTCCCCAGGCACCGCTTCCTCAAAGAAAGACGTGTTGGTGGGATTGAGGAGGTCTTCGAAGTATTCCCTCCACCGATCCACAACATCCGCAGTCGAAGTCAGCAGAACACCATCCGCACCATACACGGTGTTGATAGTGCACTGCTTCCCCTTCCTGAGGCGGCGTATGGTGGTCCAGAATCGCTTCGAAGCCGTCCGGAAGTCGTTTTCCATGGCTTCCCCGAACTCTTCCCATGTCCGAGTTTTTGCTTCCGCGACCGCTAAAGCTGCACACCGCTTGGCCCGTCGGTACCCGTCCACTGCCTCCGGAGTCCTATGAGCCAAAACAACCCTATAGGACTCCTTCTTCAGCTTGACGGCATCCCTCACTGCTGGTGTCCACCAACGGGTTCTGGGATTACCGCCACGACAGGCACCAACAACCTTGCGGCCACAGCTCCAATCAGCCGCCTCGACAATAGAGGTTCGGAACATGGTCCACTCGGACTCAATGATCCATAAATATTAATGTTAAAGATTTCTTTTTTTGCGAAGAAATGTTTAGAATTAAGTTCATTAATCCAGATGGATCTCTATTACAATCCCCAAAGAGGGCACTTTAAGTTGATGATTACTTCTATGTGTAAAAAATTGTATTTATAATTGAATCACTTGATTATTTTTCAACAGGGTTTTACTTATTTTTATATCTTTTTTCCTAATAGTTCAAGAAAGACCACTACAAATTAGCAATATTTTGCACTGTTATACAATTTAATAAATCAAAAACTGATGACATAGTGCTGTATTTTACTTTTGTATCTCTTTTTTTCAAACAAAAATGCTTTGCTCTGATTAGGGGGTACTTGAATTGAAAAAAAATGTTCACAGGGGGTACATCCCTGAAAAAAGGTTGAGAACCACTGCAATAGACGGTAAAGAATGGGCGGCCACAGTATTCATGGATTTAACAAAAGCATTTGACACAATTAATAATGATATTTAATACAAAAACTAGAACGATATGGCATCAGAGGTTTGGTATTGAGCTGGGTAAAAAGCTATTTAACCAACAGGAAGCAATATGTGAAGATGAGTGAAAATATGTCAACACGGTTGGATATATCTTGTGGCGTATCCCAGGGATCAATACTGGGACCAAGATTGTTTAATCTTTATATAAACAACATTTGTAAAGTTACAAAGGACTTAAAGTTAGTTTTATTTGCAGACGACACAACTGCTTTCTGTTCAAGAGAGAACACACAGAAGATAATACCAATAATAATGCAAAAAATGAACAAAGTAAAAAAATGGTTTGATAAAAACAGACTATCTTTGAATCTCAGTAAAACTAAAATATTGTTATTTGGTAACATTAGAAAAGAGCATCAGACACGAAGACAAATAGACGGAGTATATATTGAAAGGGTAAAAGAAACCACATTTTTGGGAGTATTAATAGATGATAAAATGAACTGGAAATCTCATATACAAAACATACAACCTAAGGTGGCAAAAAACATTTCAATAATGAATAAAGCAAAATACGTCCTGGGCCAAAAATCACTTTATATTCTCTACTGCTCGCTAGTGTTATCATATCTGAGTTATTGTGCAGAAATAAGGGGAAATAACTACAAATGTGCGCTACATTCGTTAACTGTGTTACAAAAAAGATAAATTAGAATAATACATAATGTTGGATATAGAGAACATACAAACCCTTTATTTATTGAGTCAAAAATATTAAAGCTCGATGATTTGGTAAAATTGCAAACAGCTAAAATGATGTACAAAGCAAATTATAACCTGCTATCAAAGAATGTACAACAATTCTTCTCAACTAAAGAGAAGAAATATAACCTCAGAGGAAAATCTAATTTAAAACATTTGTATGCACGTACAGCACTTAAAACCTTTAGCATATCAGTATGTGGAATTAAATTATGGAATGGATTAAGTAAAGAAGTTAAACATGATCCAGTTTAAGAAGCTGTTCAAATTAATAGTGCTTACAAAGTACAAAGAAAAAGAATTATGAGAAACACATTCAACCTTATTGAAAATAAGATATTCTTCATCTCTGTATGTTGGTAATGACTGAATTAATTTATTACATATTACAAAACTGTTGTATTACTCATTCACGGATGTCATTTTATTATAAAATAGGTCAGTGGATGAATGTCTATAATTGTAGACGCTCTGACGTGGGAAAGGGGTAGGATTAAATAAGATTGGCTTCTTCCTACTCCTTTTCGGACATGATGTGATGTGAAATGATGTGGGATTGTTTGATGTATTATGTTGTAGGTGTGTTCATGTTTATGTTTGAAATAAACTAAGAAAGAAATAAAGAAACACTCTTAATTTCAAGACTCTAAAGACCGACTGCACAGTTCCTATCTTCACAATATAAGCGCTGCTTCCTCCTGCCTGCGCTAACAAAATAAGAGTCTCAGAAAAGTAGTGCACACAAGCTAGCAAGCTACGGAGTTTGCCGCCAATGTATTTCATATAAAGTGTATAAAAAGGAGTATGGAAGCTAGACAAATAAGATGGCAAAAAAAGATCACTTTTATGTGGTGTTGGACAGAAAGGAGGACTTTTTTTCTCCTCCATTTGAAAATGTGGACGTTATCATCACTACTGTCTGATTCCAATCAATACATGTCATCAGAATCAGGTAATACACCAACTTATATTCTTGTCTTCCTAATATAAATGAATCTATGTGTGTTAAAGGCCTACTGAAACCCACTACTGCCGACCACGCAGTCTGATAGTTTATATATCAATGAGGAAATATTAACATTGCAACACATGCCACTACGGCCTTTTTAGTTTACTAAATTGCAATTTTAAATTTCCAGCGAAGTGTCGTGTTGAAAACGTTGCTGTATGATGACGCGTATGATGACGCGTGCATTTGACGTCACCTGTTGTAGCGGACATTATTTTCCAGCCCGATCCAAGCTACAAGTAGTCTGCTTTAATTGCAGGATTACACAGTATTCTGGACATTTGTGTTGCTGAATCTTTTGCAGTTTGTTCAATTAATAATGGAGAAGTCAAAGTAGAAAGATGGATGTGGGAACCGATTGTATTGTACCATATGTCCCGGCAAGAAATCTGCGTTCAAAGGACTCCGGCTTATTAGTGATTTCCAAAGCCCAAAAAAAGTCTGCGGGCTATAGAGCTTTTTCATCTCGGGCTCCAGTACTCTGGAATGCCCTCCCGGTAACAGTTCGAGATGCCACCTCAGTAGAAGCATTTAAGTCTCACCTTAAAACTCATTTGTATACTCTAGCCTTTAAATAGACTCCCTTTTTAGACCAGTTGATCTGCCGTTTCTTTTCTTTTTCTCCTATGTCCCACTCTCCCTTGTGGAGGGGGTCCGGTCCGATCCGGTGGCCATGTACTGCTTGCCTGAGTATCGGCTGGGGACATCTCTGCGCTGCTGATCCGCCTCCGCTTGGGATGGTTTCCTGCTGGCTCCGCTGTGAACAGGACTCTCGATGCTGTGTTGGATCCGCTTTGGACTGGACTCTCGCGACTGTGTTGGATCCATTATGGATTGAACTTTCACAGTATCATGTTAGACCCGCTCGACATCCATTGCTTACCTCCTCTCCAAGGTTCTCATAGTCATCATTGTCACCGACGTCCCACTGGGTCATTATTGTCACCGACGTCCCACTGGGTCATTATTGTCACCTATGTCCCACTGGGTGTGAGTTTTCCTTGCCCTTATGTAGGCCTACCGAGGATGTTGTAGTGGTTTGTGCAGCCCTTTGAGACACTAGTGATTTAGGGCTATATAAGTAAACATTGATTGATTGATTGATTGAACCTTTTAGCCTTTAGCCACACAAACACAGATGGTGTTTCCTTGTTTAAAATTCCCGAAGATGAAGCTTTACTATGGATCAGAGCGGTCAAGCGATCATGAAACCCCGCTTACATGTCAACCGGCAGTTTTCGGTGAGAAAATTGTGGAAATAAGTTGCCTCTTACCGGAGACATCAGCGGAGCTTCCGTCCTGCTGTAGCTTCGTGACTTCCCTCAGAGACTCTGGCGTCAACACACCCGTGGCCACACCCCCCCAACTTTCAGGTACTATTTAATCTCACTAGCAACACAACAGGCAGATAAGGGATTTTCCAGAATTATCCTAGTAAATGTGTCTAATAACATCTGAATCGCTCCCACTGCAATCGCCTTTTTTTTTTTTTCCTTTTTTTTTCCTAGTCCTTCATTTTAAATTTCCTCATCCACGAATCTTTCATCCTCGTTCAAATTAATGGGTAAATTGTCACTTTCTCGGTCCGAATAGCTCTAGCTGCTGCTGGCTATGATTGTAAACAATGTGAGGAGCCCTACAACCCGTGACGTCACGCGCACATCGTCTGCTTCCGGTAAAGGCAAGGCTTTTTTTATTAGCGACCAAAAGTTGCGAAATTTATCGTCGATGTTCTCTACTAAATCCTTTCAGCAAAAATATGGCAATATCGCAAAATGATCAAGTATGACACATAGAACTGTCCTGCTATCCCCGTTTAAATAAGAAAATATAATTTCAGTAGGCCTTTAAACATGCTTGTATTATCATTAAACACATTTAACTTGTTCACAAAAATGTCTCTTTCACAAATAAATACATATAAATTATATATATAAATGAGGTAGATCCCTTCCACTTGGTCAATTGAAAAGTAGTTCGCCTGCAGAAAAGGTGTGGGCGCCCCTGAGCTAGAGTATATTTAGAACTATGTTTAGACCTATTATTTTGGTTCATTTTGTACCAGAAATGGCACGTCTTGTTTAGTTGTCCATATTCTCTCTATACACGACTCTGAAATATCTGAAAATGTGTTTTGTGGCAGTTACAAATTTGACCACAGCATCAGTTGCTATGTAAAGTGGCACTTTCTATCATTTTCAGCAGACTGAAATGCAAAATGATTAACCCTCCACCTTCCTCTCACGCACGATCCACCCAGGAATTGTGCCAAATGAATCCCTTCACTACTGTACTTTAAATTGAAGTAGAAGTCACTGTGTTAATGCTGTGTAAAAACACAGTGGTTATGTTGCAGGTGTCGTTTTACGCTGCTTAGCATTAATCATAATGTTAGCAATACTGACACTAAAAGATCCATTTTTTATTAAAAAAAATATTATTCCTCTCCTGTGTTCTAATAATAAATTGAGTAATCAAACAAGAGTTAAAGTCTTTCGTATCCTTTTTGATAGC